>NW_026705615.1:300000-555910 GCF_029867415.1 Vicia villosa | reverse complement strand
GTTTTTCTTTCTTTTTTTTCTTTTTTTCTCTTTCTTCTTTTTTTTTCTCTTTTTTTTTCGAGGATAGATATATCCTGAACAAGTGATTTTAAAGCAATCATTGAAAAATGCAAGAATGCATAAATGATGCAAATATGATGAATGTCATGAATGTAGCATGCATGCTGACGATACTGACAGACAAAGAAGTATATACTGAAGATGGACCAACGTCGCAATACAACCAGATACTTGGCAAATGTTTTTCAAACACGGTGTAGATAACACGGGTGATGAATGGTGTTGCATGTTTTAAACTTCTCTGGGGAAGATAAGCATCTTTACTGGGATGGAAGAGCTTCTTCACTGGAGATTGAAAATCTTCGTCACTAGGGATAAATGACCTTCTTCACTGGGGATAGAAGAGCTTCTTTACTGGGGATAGAAGAGCTTCTTCACTGGGGATAGAAGAGCTTTTCCTATCATAATCTTTGATTCATCCTATGGAGATAGCTGTTGATGTTCCTTCGGTTGTTCACCACTCAAAGGAAAGTTTCGCTTTTATTTTGAAAAAGAAAAGTAAATTCATTTAAAACTTTTTTTTTCTTTTTTCAAAAGTGAATAACACAATTAAAGCGTCATTTTGCAAGCTAAAAGAAATTAGAGATTGCAAACAAAGGGGCACAAGGCTCAAATTTATTTAATAGGATGGTAATCAGCTAAAGGCGTGATTCCATAGAGTATTTACAAAAGTTGGAAATGGTAATTATGCGGAAAAGGCTACATTGAAAGCAATAACCACTATTCCCCCTAACAACTTTGAGTTCCGATTGTGCTTATCGCTTCTGATTGGCGATGATTTGATTGAAGATCCTTTGATGGAAAAGACGATTCAGGTGACGAAGTATGGACTGATGCAGTTACTTTGTCATAAATCCCTAATTTTTGCCTAGATTGCCTTTTCAGGTTTTCAATCTACCGGGATGAATTTTTTTGTTTATTGTCTCTAATTTTTGCCTGGACCGCCCTTTAGGGTTTTCAGTCCACCGAGACGCTCATTTTTGCCTAAGTCGCCCTTTGCGGGTTTTCAACTTACCGAGCTGTTCTTTTGTTCTTTTTTAGACAAAGTATTTCTTGACTGCATCAGCATTCACAGGATGTGGGAGTTCATCACCATCCATGGTTGCAAGAATCATGGCACCGCCAGAAAATGTTCTTTTGACAACATACGGGCCTTCGTAATTAGGAGACCATTTGCCCCTAGAATCTGGTTGAAAAGACAAGATCTTTTTAAGCACGAGGTCGCCTTTTCGAAATTCACGAGGTCGAACCTTTTTGTTGAAGGCTTGTTTCATCCTTGCTTGGTATAACTGTCCATGGCATAGAGCAGTCATACGTTTTTCTTCGATTAAGTTCAACTGATCGTATCTGTTTTGACACCATTCAGCCTCTGATAACTTAGTCTCCATGAGGACTCTCATTGATGGGATTTCAACTTCTACGGGGAGCACAGCTTCCATGCCGTATACTAGAGAAAAGGGAGTTGCCCCTGTTGAAGTACGCACTGAAGTACGGTACCCATGTAAAGCAAATGGCAACATTTCATGCCAGTCTTTGTAAGTGACGACCATTTTCTGGACGATCTTCTTAATGTTCTTGTTAGCAGCTTCAACGGCGCCGTTCATTTTTGGTCTGTAAGGAGAAGAGTTATGATGCTCAATCTTGAATTCCTCACACAATTCTTTCATTATCTTATTATTCAAGTTCGAACCATTGTCAGTAATGATCTTGCTGGGAATACCATATCGGCAAATGATGTTGTTCTTGATAAACCTTACAACCACTTGTCTTGTAACATTGGCATAAGACACTGCTTCGACCCATTTAGTGAAGTAATCAATTGCTACCAAGATGAAACGATGACCGTTTGAAGCTTTTGGTTCGATCATTCCAATCATATCGATACCCCACATGGAGAAAGGCCACGGAGATGAGAGAACGTTGAGTAGAGTCGGCGGTACATGGATCTTATCTGCGTAGATCTGGCACTTGTGACATCTCTTCACGTGTTTGTAACAGTCTGATTCCATTGTCAACCAATAGTATCCTGCTCTTAAGATCTTTTTGGACATCGCATGCCCATTTGAATGAGTTCCAAAGGACCCTTCATGCACTTCATGCATTAACATGTCTGCTTCGTGTCTGTCCACGCATCTGAGCAAAACCATGTCGAAGTTTCTTTTGTATAGCACGTCTCCGTTCAGGAAGAAACTGCCAGAAAGTCTCCTTAGAGTCTTCTTGCCTTTGTTTGATGCCCCAAGCGGGTACTCTTGAGTTTGAAGGAAGCATTTGATATCGTGGAACCACGGTTTATCATCGATGACTGCTTCAGTTGCAAACACATAAGCGGGCCTTTCAAGGCGCGTGATCCTGACTTTAGGCACATCATTCCAGTGATTGACTTTGAACATGGAAGATAGAGTAGCCAAGGCGTCTGCCATTCGATTCTGATCTCGAGGTATATGATGCAATTCAACCTTGTTGAAGAAAGTCAACAGACGTCTTGCATAATCTCTGTAAGGAATCAAGCCAGGGTGGTTAGTTTCCCACTTGTCTTTGATTTGGTTGATCACGAGGGCTGAATCTCCATATATGTCTAGGATTTTGATCCTTAAGTCAATGGCTTCTTCGAGACCCATGATACAAGCTTCATATTCTGCGATGTTGTTGGTGCACTCAAATAGCAATCTGGCGGAGAACGGGATATGAGTACCCTTGGGAGTGATGATGATTGCCCCAATTCCATTGCCAAAAGCGTTTACTGCTCCATCAAAAATTAGGCCCCATCTTGATCCGGGTTCAGGACCTTCTTCAGGTAACGGTTCGTCACAATCTTTCATCTTCAAGTACATGATATCTTCGTCAGGAAAGTCAAACTTGAGAGATTGATATTCATTAATTGGTTGATGCGCCAAATGATCGGCGAGAATGCTTCCTTTGACCGCTTTTTGAGCATGGTACTCAATGTCATATTCAGATAACAGCATTTGCCATCGGGAAATCCTTCCTGTTAAGGCGGGCTTTTCAAAGACGTACTTGATCGGATCCATTTTGGAGATTAACCAAGTAGTATTGTTGATCATGTATTGGCGGAGACGTTTTGAAGCCCAAGCCAAAGCACAACATGTTTTTTCGAGCATGGAGTAACGAGACTCACAGTCTGTGAATTTCTTACTCAGGTAATAGATGGCATGCTCCTTCTTACCGGTTTCATCTTGTTGTCCAAGCATACAACCCATGGATTCTTCTAACACAGTAAGGTACATGATTAATGGTCTTCCTTCAACTGGAGGAATCAATATTGGTGGTTCTAACAGGTACTCTTTTATACTGTCAAACGCTTTCTGGCAATCTTCAGTCCATACAACCCCTTGATCTTTGCGGAGAAGCTTGAAAATCGGCCCACAAGTAGCAGTCATTTGAGAGATAAATCTGGAGATATAGTTCAATCGTCCGAGAAATCCTCTTACTTGCTTTTCAGTTTTTGGTACAGGCATCTCTTGAATAGCTCTGACTTTGTCGGGATCTACTTCAATACCTCTTTGGCTGACAATGAAACCTAAGAGTTTTCCAGATCTAACCCCAAAAGTACATTTGTTAGGATTCAAGCGAAGCTGATATTTCCTTAGTCGTTGAAACAACTTCAAAAGGTATTCAATATGTTCTTCTTCTGTGCTGGACTTGGCTATCATGTCGTCCACATAAACTTCAATTTCTTTATGCATCATGTCATGAAAGAGAGTAGTCATTGCCCTTTGGTAAGTTGCGCCTGCATTTTTTAATCCAAATGGCATCACTTTGTAGCAAAAGGTACCCCATGGGGTGATGAAAGATGTCTTCTCCATGTCTTCAGGAGCCATCTTGATCTGATTATACCCGGAGAACCCGTCCATGAAGGAAAAGACATTGAACTTAGCGGTGTTATCAACCAGCATGTCGATATGCGGTAATGGAAAATCATCTTTTGGACTGGCCTTGTTCAAGTCACGGTAGTCAACACACATTCTGACTTTGCCATCTTTCTTTGGAACTGGCACTATGTTGGCTAACCATTGAGGATACTCAGAGGTGACAAGAAAACCTGCGTCGAGTTGCTTTTGAACTTCCGCTTTGATCTTGTTAGCCATATCAGGGTGAGTCCTTCGCAATTTCTGCTTAACTGGCGGACATTCTGGCTTCAATGGCAAGTAATGCTGAACAATATTGGTATCCAACCCAGGCATGTCTTGGTAGGACCAGGCAAACACGTCAACATATTCTTTGAGGAGGTCTGTCAACTTACTCTTGACATCAGTATCAAGGAGCGATCCAATGGTCACTTCTTTTTTGTCTTCTTCAGAACCCAAGTTGATCTTTTCTAAAGGCTCTTTGTGAGGCAGAATGGCTCTTTCCTCGTGCTTAAGTAATCGAGAAATCTCGTCTGGGATCTCCTCTTCTTCCTCTTCTTCGGCTTCGAACACAGGAAACTCAAAGTTGGGAGAGGGCATAGGGTTATTGCATTCAATGGGTTTATCAATAGTAAATCTGCACATGTGATTTATATTTATTTCAGAAAATTTATGAATGCAAGAGTGTATGCAGATTTTTTTTTGAAAAGTTTTTTTTTTTCTTTATTTTGGTTTTTTAGGATTACCATTTCCAGAAAAAAGCAAAAAATAAAACATATAATGTAGGGAATTCAAAATGACACTTTATTTATGATTCATTTTTAAAACAAAGCCCTAAACACAAACTCATTTGTCTTGGGCAGGACAAAGAGGGAAACTTTTAAAACAAAGCCCTATACACAAAGTTATTTGGGCGGAACATTTGAAAGCGAAGCCCTATAAAACATCTCTCTGCTTTGGGCAAGGCAGGAGGTCAAAATAACAGCGAAGTGATTACTTTGAGCGGCGAACAACATTCGGAACGTCGACAGCTTTCCAGTAGCAACGAACTCCTCTGTGTATTATGTATTCAGGAAAATTCTCCCCAGAATTATCTTCAGTATTGACATTGACCGCTGGTCGAGCAGGATTTGAAGGTCCTGGTTTGTCAACCTTGTTCTTTGTAGAGTCGAAACAGTCTTCTTCTACTTCTTGAAGAGCATAAGACGAGTCACAATCTCCAGAATTTTCAGGATGTATTTCCCAGTCTTCAGGATGAAGAGACTCATTGTCAGCGACACTTTCTGAGTCAGTTGCGGGATCATCTTCCCCTTCATCTTCAAAAATGGCATTTATGTGATAATAACCATCTTCAGGATTATAAACCTTGGCAGATGCGTTGAAGCCGAAATCTTCAGTAACTTCAGGCTGCTGAGAAAATTGAGAGCATTGGTAAGCCTCTTCTGGTTGACTATTATATTCAAAGGAATCTCCCCATCCGGTTGGTTGGATATCCTCAATCGCAATCTTGTAACTTTCAGGTGCAGTATATTTCACCATATAATCAAATTTTCCACTTGGTTGTCCCAAGGTGTCCCAGATTTCTGCAGGAACAGGTTCAGTTTCTTTGGCACTAAATTTCTCTGAAGGAGGATATGGTTCTTCCGGAGATATGTATCCCGAGTCATTGAGATAACACTTCCATTCTTCTTCAGTATCGGAGCGACCTTCTTCGATGCATTCTTCGATAAGGACATTAACCTCTTGAGGAATTGGGTTAAGGAACCCTCCACTAATGAATGTTTCTTTGATTGGACGAAGGGTTTCATCCTTCTTAGTGCAGTTTGAGAATGTTGGTGAACATCCGAGACCTGCTCTAGTTTCATTTTTGGTAGGGATCACAACTTTCCCCCAGCCAGTGGTAATTCCATCTTTCACTACTTTTACCGCCTCTTTGTAAGAAGAGATCGATGCTTTCTTTTTGGAAGATTCGTCTTCTAAAGAGAGACCTTGGAACTGAGTTCCTTCCACATCATCAGCACCAATGAAAGAGAAATTGGACAAATGACTCACCATCAAGGCTTGTTCTCCACTTATCGTTACCAATTTTCCATTTGTTACAAATTTTAACTTTTGATGGAGCGTAGAAGTTACTGCCCCTGCTTCATGGATCCATGGTCGTCCTAACAGACAGCTATAAGCAGCTTGAATGTCCATGACCTGGAAGGTGATTTGAAATGTATGTGGACCAATTGTCATGGGAAGGTTGACTTCGCCGATAACAGATTTTCGCGATCCATCAAATGCTTTGACAACTACACCACTGAACTTCATAGGCATTCCTTGGTAAGACAAATGAGCAAGAGTCGTCTTTGGCATCACATTCAAGGAAGATCCGGTGTCTACCAATACATTGGACAAAGAATCTGACTGACAGTTCATAGAAATGTGTAGAGCAAGGTTGTGATTTTTACCCTCCTCGGGGAGTTCTTCATCACAGAAGCTTAAATTGTTGCAAGCAATTATGTTGGCTATTATCCCATCAAAGTGGTCAACAGTCACATCATGATCTACAAAAGCTTGATCCAAAACTCTCATCAGGGCTTCCCTGTGGGCTTCTGAATTCAACAGCAATGAAAGTATTGAGATTTTTGAAGGAGTCTGCATAAGCTGATCCACAATCTTGTATTCACTTCTTTTGATAAGCTTCAAAATTTCATCAAAATCAGGATTCACATTGGTTCCACTGGATTGACCAACATCAGTGTTTGTATTACTGACAGGAGTTTCCACAGGATTCCCTGCTGGTGTACTGATACAATTTTGTCCGGTCGCAGGAGCAACAGGTTGCTTCGGAGGTAATGGAGTATACACACGTCCACTTCTTGTTACTCGACTCACATCAGCGATGTTCACGACAGATGAAAGAGTAGGTAAAGGAACTTCTTGTCCATTCTTTATCATTGTGGCATTGTAATTGTATGGAACTGCCTTGTCAGAGTCATAGGGAACAGGTCCAGGTAGACAAATGATCAAAGGAGCAACAGGAGCCTTCGGCTTGTTATAAGTAACTTCCATGCGCTCAGGCATGTTGAAATGAGGAACGATGACGTTAACTGTAGGCATTTCCGAGTTGATATCTGAGACTAAAAGCTCATGCGGATAGCATCCTATCATGTTAACTTCATTTTCATTCCTATTTCTATAGATCTGAATAGTACCATTATCCAACAGTACTTGGAGATCTCTTCTCACAATCGAACATCCATGAGAATCTACACAACATATGCTACAGGAACCATAGTGATGCTGGCGAAAGTTCTGCCCTCGACAGAGAGTGGCGTGCATTTGTACCAAATTGGCTCTTGAGAAATTGATATTATAGACTCGGTACGGACCAGGACATCCATACACCATGTTTACAACATGCCCTCCATGATTGGGCAGCGGATTTGCTTGCACATTTGGATTCAAATTTCTGAAAGAGAGGAGATTAGATCTTACCAACCTCTGAACTTCATGTTTCAAAGCTATGCAATGTTCAAGATCATGGCCAGGCGCTCCTTGATGATAAGGGCATGAGACCTCAGCTTTGTACCACCATGGGAGTTTCTCAGGTACTGGTGGTGGTGCTTTAGTCTGAACAAGACCTCTTTCAATCAAAGCAGGGTACAATTCTGTGTAGGTCATTGGAATCGGATCAAACTGTGGAGCTCTTTGTACACGATTCTGATTATTGTTAAACTGCTGAGCCTGTTGTCGAGGCTGTTGTTGTTGAAACTGCGGAGTAAATCCCGGATTCGGTGTTGTATTAACATTAACGGCTGGTGCGATAGCAGCTACCTGTCGTTGACGATTAACATTTCCTCTTGGCTTCCCTTGGGACACCATGTCAACACTTTGTTCTTTCTTCTTTGGGAAACCACTTCCAAACTTTTTGGTTCCGCTTGAAGATCCACCTTCTTTAGTTAGACGTCCGGTTCGGACTCCTTCTTCTAGACGCATCCCCATGTTTACCATTTCGGTGAAATCACTTGGAGCACTAGCAATCATGCGTTCATAGTAAAACGGACTGAGAGTATTCAAGAAGATCTTTGTCATCTCTTTTTCTTTTAACGGTGGATTAATCTGAGCAGCAGTTTCTCTCCATCGTTGGGCATACTCTTTGAAAGCTTCATGGTCTTTCTGAGCCATGGATCGAAGCTGATCTCTGTCTGGAGCCATATCCGAGTTATACTTGTATTGTCGGACAAAGGCCTCACCTAGGTCATTGAATGTTCGAATACTAGTGCTATC
The DNA here is from genome assembly GCF_029867415.1 of Vicia villosa. Taxonomy (NCBI): domain Eukaryota; kingdom Viridiplantae; phylum Streptophyta; class Magnoliopsida; order Fabales; family Fabaceae; genus Vicia; species Vicia villosa. The sequence goes on along the minus strand of NW_026705615.1, from coordinate 547,709 downwards.
CAAGCCTGTGTACCACTTCAGTGCGGCACCAGTCAAACTGTCTTGAAAGTAATGGATAAGCAACTGATGATTATCTGCATAAGTAGACATCTTTCTGGCATACATCACGAGATGGCTTTGTGGACAAGAACTTCCTTTGTATTTCTCAAAGTCTGGGACCTTGAACTTAGCTGGTATCTGTACACTGGGAACCAAACATAGCTCCTGGGCGTTCTTTCCAAACAAATCTTTTCCACGAATAGCTTTGACTTCCAGCTGAATCTTGTTGAACTGCTCTTGGAGATCTCCTACAAGATTACGCTGATTTGTGCTATCACCTTGATCATGATAAATCTCATTGCCATCATAAGGAACAGTGTGAACCGTAGGAGTCGGAACTGTCATAGTGGGCTGAGAAAGTGCCATAGTGACTTGGGAAAAAGTTACCCCCTGATTTGGAGTAAACTGTGAACCTTGCGTAGCAGGCGCTTCGGTTGTAGCTGTTTGAACCCCAGAGAAATTATGGCGAAATCCTGTACCAAAGTTGAAAGGCGTGCCCCAACCTTCTGGCATGGAGAAAGATGGAATACCGAACGCAACTGTAGAAACTGGAGTAGTGACTTCAGATGTTACCGTTGCTTGACTGTTGGGTGGCGGCGGCTGATTTTGTGCGGCCATCAAGGAGTCAACCAGAGTAGTAAGACTTTCCAACTTTTCCTGAAGAGTGGTCACTGTACCACGGAGCTCAATATTCTCTTGTTCAGAGTGTTCCATTACTCTTCTTCTATTCGAACGAGTATCGTATCTGTGATCTGATTGCGAGCGCGGTCGATAAACTTTGAGACGCGACAGCTTGACGATCTATTGGAGAAAGATCCAAAAGATGAGACTCTATACAACAGACTCGATATGCAGAATGATGTATGCAAAAAGAAGTTTTATGATTTTTCCAAACATTTTAAAGATTATTTCCTTGCAAACATTTGAACACAAACAAATCTTTTATTCATTCATTTTTTATTACAATAATGGGAAATGTTTCAACATTGGAGCGTAGCTCCTTACAGAATCAAATGATACATGAAAATTTAAATAAATCCTAAGCATCTTCATCAGACGAAGAACCAAATGCATTGTGCAACTTGAGCTTCATGATTTCTTTCCCATAGCGAGCTTTCAACTCGGCCTTTTCAGCTCTCAGCTTGTCAACCACATTCTTCCAATTGTCAGGTATCGGAGCGTTGCTTGTTGAGCCTTCAAGCTTTTTCTTGCTTTCTTTGATGTATCTTCTGATTGCGGCATCTTTCCGACGGATCTTCTCATCTTTGTTCATGAGCCATCCATCCTGATAATAGAGAGTTTCTTCGTGTTCTTTCACTTGTTTTTTCAACTTTCTATTTTCCACATCAGTTCTTCGAAACTTTTCTTTCCAAGCGTCTTTCTCTATCCTCATCTTGGTCAAAGTGTCTTGGTATTCCTCCATAGTGGGAATGTTGGGTCGTTGAGGCACCACAGGGAACCTGGGTTTTTCATAATCATAAGGCATTTGAAACTCCCTTGCTCTTCTCTTTACCCAACAGGTGTAGGCGCTCGTAGCGATACAGTTCTTTGTCTCACCTTTTTCTTTCCATCGGATGTCGTACCAGGCTTTCACCATTTTTGTTTTCAACCCCTGAGGATCATTTCCTTCCTGATAAAAGTAACTTTCCACTGTAGGTCCAATGGGTTTAGTTGAATTTGCATACCCGAGTTGTCGTCGGGCTAGGACTGGATTGTAGTTAATTCCTCCTTGTGTACCAATGAGGGGTACGTTGGCGAATTCTCCACAGCTTTCAATGGTTTCTGTACCGCAGCGAGCCAAGGTATACCACTGAATATCATTATTAGTAAGAGACATAAGTCTTTGAGACCATCGCAAACCTTCCCGGTTTTCCGTGAAAATGGGAGACTTAGGTAAGTGTTAAACAATCCATTTAAACAACAGAGGTGCACAACATACAATAATTCCACCACCTTGGTGATTCCTATGATGGACGGAGAAATACATGTCACCAAGCAGAGTCGGAACGGGATTTCCATTCAAAAAGACCTTTATGGCATTGATATCAACGAAGTCGTCGATATTGGGAAACAAAACCAACCCATAGATGAGCAAGGCTAGTACAGCTTCAAAAGCTATCATGCTACCAGTCTCGATGAAGTCAAAGGCTTTCTTTATTAGAAACTGTGAAGGCAAACCTGGAAGGTTTCCTTTGGTAGTCCAATTACTCTCTACTTCAGATTTCTTCAAGTGAGTTCCTGTTGCAATGACTGGTGACTTAGGAATGGCTTCCAAACCATTGAAAGGTATTTTGTCAGACACAGGAATACCCAAAAGATTGGCATATTCTTCCAAGGTTGGTACCAACTGATAGTCTGGAAAGGTAAAACACCGGTAGACGGGATCATAAAACTGAACCAGAGTTTTGAGAAGCCCTTCATCAACATGAGTGCTCAAAATAGGTAAAAGCTTTCCATGGCTTTTCCTAAAATCAGAAGGATCTTGTACAAAAGATGCTAACTCTTTCAGTCTTTCCACATTAGGCTCTTTGAAACCGTACCTCTTGGTATACCTTTTTTCCATAACTTAACCCTATAATGTTTGCAAAGAAAATTCTCTAAATTTTTGGAAAAATCATGATTTTATGGAAAAAGATTTTTTTATTTTTTATGGATGTATGAATGCGTGGATGGATGGATGCCACATATTCAAACATGGTAACGCATACATGGTAGCACATACATGGTAATACAGACATGGTAATGGCAACACAAATACATGGTACACACAGGTTCAAAGGTCCAGCGTCACGAGCATGAGGTCAGAGAACCAAAAATGGGATAGTTCTAGTTAATCACCTGCACAACATGTTCTACTGATACGTCAGAGTCTACATTTTTCTTTCGGATATTACCGGCTTTCCACAATTAAACTCATGAGCCAGTAATATTCTCAAGAAAAACTCGTCTGAGTGTGGTTCTCCGCATGACAACTAATCCAAGTCTTCACCTGAATAGTTTCTGCACCACAACCTAATAAGGCCAGGATGGGTTGGGGTTCTACGGTCTCTCAGCTTCTACAGTTCAATGAAAGCAATAATGTCTTCGCAATTAACTCTCTAAACATATATTACAAACAAGGAACCTCCACTGAGCGGAAGGATTCTCACGTGCGCCTGCACATGACTATACCCTCCACCTAATTTCTTATGTGTACTTAATCCGGGTTAGGATTTGTCCATAATGTATCACTTGTAACAGAATCCACACAAGTAACAGAACCAAAGAACCAAACAAGAACATAATAAAAATAAAACAAATAGAAATAACCCTTTCTTTGGAAACAATAAAAAGATGGTCCCCAGTGAAGTCGCCATTTTTCTGTCGCGGGCGAAAAACCGTTTTGTTCCTCTTTTTTGTGGATGAGACACCTGATGCCTTCTTTGGGCTCGAGTGCTCATAAAAATGATTTTTCTTTTGTACCGACCAAACTTTTTATTATTTCCAAAGGAGGAAAAGGAAAAAAGCTGCAATAACCTAAAAGTGGGGGGAGATCTTGGGTAAGAGGGTTGGTTATACAAAGGGAAGGTATTAGCACCCAACGTATCTGTAGTACTCTACAGGGTTCTTTATTGTTTTTTATTCTATGCTACGGTGAAGGTTCTGTTGTGAAATAGGTGGGACCTAAGGTGTTTGTTTGATTATGCTCGCAAAGATCATCGCGATCCTCTGCATACATATCCCTTAGAGGGAATCAGAGCATCTGTAGCTCGGGGTCTACGGGTGCTAAGGTTTGAATGGTTTTTTTTTGTTTTATTTTGCTCGCCAAGAATCGACCTTGTGCCTACGTATTCTCAAAGGGATGTTGAGAAAGTCAGAGCAATCGTAGTTCCCACTTATGCTAGTGGAAGCAAAGGAAAATAGACAAATGTCGTCTAAATGCTAGATGTATCTAATCTATATCATCACATACATCTGTTTGATTTTGTTTGAAAATCTTTTCATTATAAGCCCGGGGCCATGCCACTTAGGGTGCTTAGAATGATAAAGATGTTTTTGTTTAACCAGCCTTGTGGCAAAAGTTTCAATGAAGTCAGCCTTGTGACAAAAACTTTGATTAATCAGCCAGCCTTGTGGCAAAAGTTTCAATGAAGTCAGCCTTGTGACAAAAACTTTGATTAATCATCCAGTACGGTGGTAAAACAGTTTGATTGATTAGCCAGCCTTGTGGCAAAAAGAAAGTTGGATTGATTAGCCAGTCTTGTGGCAAAAAAGTTTGATTGATTGATTGATTGTTTGTGATGATATAAAAGAGATACTCCTAGCATAGAGATGAAAAATGTCTAATCTCCTAGGGTATTTGATTTGGATATTGGGGATGCTTATAAGAAGCCCGTGGGTCCTTGTACGAAGCCCAAGAGGAGGCTATCCGAGGGTCCTTGCATTGTAAGCCCAAGAGGAGGCTATGGGAGGGACAATCTAGGGTCCTTGCATTGTAAGCCCAAGAGGAGGCTATGGGAGGGTCACTCGTTTGTACAAAGCCCAAGGGGAGGCATGGTATAGTTGGTCTGAGCTCTTAGAGCGATTTCACCGGGAAACCATACTCTATGTCCTAACCTAAACTAGTGGAGATTCTTTGCACGAAGCCCAATAGGAGGTTATGGGGAACCTAGTGTTGTACTAAGTTGAACAAGCACACATATCACACATATGAACAAACATGAACAAGTATGAACAAACATGAACAAGTACATGAACAGTTATATATGACAGAGTGTGTGTATATAATGGAGTTTATGATGGAAATATACCTGTAAGCATGCTCCATTTGTATATATAGGGGCTCGGGACTCATACTCGAGGAGAGGTCCACTTGAATTTATTCAAAGCTATGTAAACAGGTATTTACAAAGAGGCTTGGGACTTATACCTACATGGAGGCCCATGGTATTTTTGGGAAGATTTAAAGAAACCTTCATTTTTGGTTTGTTATTCAAAGTTAAAAATCAAACTGATCGAGATATGTACAAAAGGCGTACAATGAAATACCTAATTTCATGTACATGAATGGGTATGTACAAAAGGGCTTGGGACTTATACCTACGTGGAGGCCCGTGGTATTTACAAAACATCGTTGATTGTTTATTTACAGACGCGAAGTTTCGCTTTTGAAAGACTGTTTGAAGATTTGTTTGAAAAGTTTTCTGTACAAAGAAAAACTGTATAAAAGGAGTGGGTCTTATACTCTCTAATATTCGAGAGGCCCCACTTCGTTTTGAAAATCAATTGATCAATTAAAATTTAATCAATAGTTTCAAAAAGAAATGGTTTATTCGTTTTTGAAAAGAATTGTGATCGCTCGTTTTAAAACGATTTGAATTTGAAAGAAATCAACTTAGTTAAGTTTAAAACAAGTTTTAATGCTTAATTAAGACCTAAGTGATTAGGGTTTGATCACAAAAATATTTACAAGTGATTAGGTTTGAAAAAATCAAATAAAACAATATTTAAAGTATTTAAAAACACTTAAAAATATGTCATTTTAAACCTAATTAAAAGTATATTAAATAAATCTTTTTTTGTGATTTTTTTGGACATTCATAAAATATATGTGTTAAATAAAGAGTGTACAAAAAATGAATGAAAAATGAATTAATTTGGTTAGTTAAATAATTAGTTGAAGTTGTGTGAAAAATTAAAGAAAATAAGTGATAAAAAAGAAGGGTTTGGTCCCATAGGGACTTGAACTCGTGACCTTGAGGTCACTACTCAAAACAAAAGCCAACTGAGCTGCGCGCGCAGCTTGTTTATGATACGCGTTCAATAAAATATATTTTAAATCAAGAATTTGAATTTCCCAAACCAAATCTGGCGCCAAGAACACAACCCTAACTGATTTTTGAATTTCTTCAAATCTGTGTTGTTTTGATCGATCAAAGGGTCTATCTCACTCGGTTTTGGACGAGGAACATGATGATGATCTCATAATTCATTTATTTTTGCTCTAAGGTGATCAATTTTGTGATGAACACTAAGAACCCTAGAACTGAAATTCAATGTGAAATCGTGTATGATTGATGAATTATGAAATTGATTGAGGGCTAATGATCAGTGATAGTGCAGAAACAAGATGGCAAAGCAATATTTCATTTATGATGCATGATTCATAGAGTTTGAAGTTCAAGTGTTCTTACCTCAAAAACGACAAAACTGGAGATTGAATTCTTCAGTAGAGGTGTTACAGAAGTTGTTGCTCAATCTGAACAGCTTCAATGATGATTATAGAACATGTTTGGATGCTTGGAACCATCTGAATTCATCTGTGCTAAGCTGTGGTACCCGATCTGCATAACCTTGGAGTGTGAATCGAATTTGATGATTATGAGGTTACAGATCATATGTGAGTGCTTGGATAGCTCATATGTGATGTATGTGAGGTGTTGGAAGTGTTAGTTTGGACAGATATAGCTTGGTATGGATTTTGGCATGATAAGGCTCTCTTTATGCAAACATGGGGGTTGAAGAGTGATTATGAGATTTAGGTGTTTTTGGGGTGTGTGAGTGGATCAAACACATCATATATGACATTTAGAAGTTGTGGGAAGCATTACTTTGTTCAGAACTTGCAAGGTTTGGAGGTTGAGTTTTCTACCTCACTTTGAAACACATGACTTGTAATTCAAGAAAGAAGAGAGAAAACCTATAATTGTGAGGTTTTGGTGTGAATTGAAGAGTGATTTGCACCTCTATTTATAGGCCAAGGATTCTGAATGAAGAGCTCTTGCAAGTTGCTTCAAGAATGATGACTTGGCTTAAGAGATAAAATGGCATCTTTTGCATTTAATGCATATGGTTAAAAGTAACTAAACCATGGTTATTTTGGCCAAGCTTCTTATCTCTTTCCCATCTGTCTCAAATCAGAAAAAATATCTCCAATTATTGCCTCTATGCATCATTACTTGGTCCATTTGGCAATTTGGTTCATAACTTTGGCAAAATGACTTGAAATTTCAAGTGAAAAGTTCACTAATGGCAAAATTCAAAACCATAGCTACACTCCATATTTTTTCATGCTCTTGGACATTTTGGAAAGCTCATGTTACACACTTCAAAACCCTAGTTGAAAGTTTCTTCAAGACCTTTAAGAAAATGGGTGAAAAAGATCCATGAACTTTGAAGAAAATGAAGTTTTAAGTGAAATTTTCAAAAAGTACCAACTTTGAAGCACCATATCTCTTAAATGGTTGATCTTATGGAAAAAATTTATATGTGTCAAAGTTGTTTATTGGATCAAAATCTACAACTTTCATGTTGGAAGTTTTTTTCAGTTTGTAGGTGAAATTTTGAGTTATTCCCTTCCAAAGTTTGGAAAAAACCATGAAAAACACTTAGAAAAATTTTCTAAGTATGAAAGTCAAACTTTTGACTTTTTGATTCTTGATTGATTTTCTTGATTTTTATTGATCAAATGACTTCTCATATCATATATTGATGATTCAAAACTTCAAAAGTCATGGTTGACCAAAATTCCCCAAAAGTCAATGGTGATCTTGTACAGTTGACTTTTTCAGACGAATCGCGTTTCTGGAGATTTCAAATGAAACAGGCTATCCTCACCAAATGAATAGTATGAATGGACCATATTGAAGCATTAGAGGATATTGAGCCATGATTTGAGTTGTGGCACCATGTCCTGATTAAAAAGTCAGTTGCTCGGTGAATTAGGTCAAAAACCCTAATTGTCGACCTGATGAAATTGATGCCTGTAGGTCTTGAATTGAGATGTAATTTCCATTGTATATTGTCATAGGGATTATTTGAGGATGATTGAAACCTTTAATTGACTCCCTGGGGATTTTTAGGGTTTCCCAAATGTGATCCCTGATTTCAGTCCCTGATAGTTCAAAAACCCTAATCTGAGGATTTGTCTGATCAATCTTTGTATAGGAGATGTTCTGAGCCAACGGATTAGGTCAAAATGATGCACTTGGGGTCTTGAGGTCATGTCCCAAGTCATTAGGTCAAATCCTGAGCAAAAGTCAGGAGTATGCTGTCTTCAGTCAAAACCCTAATTCAGTCGATTCAAAGCTGTTGAGTTTGTTGAAGTGAATCTCTGAGGACCAAATGTTGATTGTTGATGAAGATGATTCATTTGAAAATGAAGGGAGAACAAAGCCCTAATTGATTGTTACTTGTACTAATGAGTGGTTTCCTGATTAAACCCTGCTAAGCACAAGTAGCAAACACAAGCTATGCAATTTGTTAGAGATGCAAATGATGAATATGCAAATGATATGAGGTGGTATCTTAGGTCAAAAATTGGGGTATGACAAATAACAGCTAGTTGAGTGAAGGAAACTTCAACCCCTTGTACCATATGAAGACATATAAGTCATCTGATCAAATCATCTGTATCCAAGTGTTGAGACATTCCACTTTACCTAGTTGAAATCAACACATCATTAACCTTTGAACTAACAATGTCACCATATGCAAATGAAAGAATGAATAAATTATATTAACTTAAAATGAAAATGTATGTAGATGAATCAAAAATCCCTAGTAAGATAAAAAGAAAGGGAGGCCAAATTTTGGGGTATGACACCGTTTAACCGACTTAATAAGTCCTGAATAAAATTCAAAATTATGTTTTTTATGAACTATTGTCATTCTAAACTATTGCAAATCTTCATGAAATTCTCTCAAACTTTTGAAACAATTCATAGAGATTTCTTGGAATGTATATAAGGCAAAATACATTAGTTTTTAAATTCACCTCTGTAATACGGTGGGAGAACTGACTTTTTTTAAAATGCGCGGATAGCAAGAGTCGCCACCCACTTTTATTTTATCCAATTAGAAAGGAAAAAAGAACAGGAAAGGCCTTTTAAAAAGACTTGAGTTCGGGGGGTAGGTTATACAAAGGGAAGGTATTAGCACCCTTTGTATCCATGGTTATCCATGGGCTCTTAATTGCTTAGCTCACTTGTTTTTGTTTGAAAGAAAGTGTAGTGTGTGATTAGAAAATATTTTGAATAAGGACTTTAACTTGTAAATAAGTGTAGCCTTTTGGAAATTGTCTTGAAAAGAAGGTGTGAAAAGTATTTTGAATTTTTGAATTGATTGTGAGCAAGCAGTTAAGAGTACCTACCCTAACTTCGTCTTTCTTGTTCTTTAAGTCTTTCGTTTGAAAGGGCTATCCATACCATAAGGAGGGTAGGTAGTCTTTTCATTGGATGTGATCGGGTCATCGAGGGTCATCGTTTGCCATAAGTCTATCCATACCATAAGGGAGGTAGGAAGTCTTAGGAAAGGACGAGAATAGTCATTTTAGGCAACCAGTAAGGATACCTTAGAAATCGAAAGGGACTATCATCAAGATCATTTATCGTAGGCAACATTGAAGGGACGAGATCTTTATGATGATTTTATTTGTAGGCAGCAGGCTAAGGCATCCTTACATCCGAGGGACTTGGCTATTTAATCGAAGGCAGCATAAGAGGGATTACTCTAAAGATGTGTGGGTGCAACAATCACGTGATTATATTTAGATATTTATTTTGTATTAGGCAAAATAAATTCATTAAATCATTGTCACTCCCTATTTTCCTAACCACGCAGTTAATATAAGCAAAATTAAAGGCAACAATTAAAAGCCTTACGCTATTACACGGCTTCGGGGAGGGGGAATTACAAACCAAAAACTAGGGGAAAGGCAGAAATAAAATGCAGAAATTAAAGGCACGAATATAAACCCTAATTACTATTACAAGAAAACTTATTGCAACCTATACATAATTTCTAGAATTGAAATGGCAGAAAATAAATAATAATTAAAGGCACGCGACATTCACAGAGTATGGGATGAGAAGAGAATCGTGTTGAAAGAAAATAAGGGTTAGAGATTTTTATGGTGACAAACCCTAAATCTTAAAGGTTAGCGTGAAAACCTAAGGGTTAAAACTTAAGGGTAAAAACCTAAGCCTACAGTTAATGGACAAACCCTACCTTAAGGTTTCTAAGATTTTCCTAGGTTATCTATGGTTCTGAAGTTTAAAGGATAAACCTAAAAATCTAATCATAATTAATTATTAACCTAAAAAATTTAAAATTAAAAAACTAATTATAAACCTAATTAATTATTAACCTAACAAATTATAAATTAAATTAAAAAACTAATTATTAACCCTATTTAATTGTTAACCTAATTCTAAAATTAAATTAAACTAAATTTAAATTATTAATCAAAAACTAAATTAAAATTATTAACTAAACCTAATTTGAAATAAGTTTATAGTAAAAAAAGGAGAAAAAAATAAAAGACTATGTAAATAATAATAAAAAAAACTAAATAAAACCTGGCGCCTGATCCTGTGTGGCGCGCCCTTGAGTGTCCATGATATGCCTGCGCGTTCTGGGAATTAGATCTGGAAAGGATGAGATCCCGCAGTGCTGACTTGAGGTTGCATCGTGAGGTTCCAAGGCAGTGTTTACGGTGATTTCTGGTAAACAACCGCTAGTCCCCCAAACTATAAAATATACTTTGGTTACTCACAGGATCGACTAGATTGATCTTAGGACATAGTCAAACAATTGCCTCTCGATATGATTCGATTCATGTTTGTTTGTTCTGACTTCAAGAAAACTTGTTTGTGATGTGATCGAATGAATATTCACTTAAAAACAACCCTTGTTACATATGTTAATATGTCTTTCGACAAAAGAAACGTAAACAAAAGCATGTAAATTGCAGGAATGTAAAGTGCAGAAATATAACTTGCAAGAATGTAAAATGCAGAAATGTAAAGTGCTTCGAAATGAAAGTTAAACAAAGAAAATAAAAGGAGTTGAAAAGATACTTGAATAAAGAAAGATACAAATGTATTTAAAATGGTGTTGGTGTCATACGTACATTTCTCAGCGAACTCATTCTCTAAACACTTGATACTTGAGTGATTTGTGAGTGATTTGTACAAAATGAACATACAGAATCCTAACATTAAGACCCTTATTTATACTAATTTCGACCCTAACGGTCCTACACTAATCTGATGCCACGTTGCTCAAAAGAATCCCTGGGATGCCATCTGTCCTTATGCGGTTACACATACTACTTCGAAATTCAAATCATCCCGCCTGAATCCTCTTTCGACGCGTGGCAACGTGATCAGAACCGAGAATGCCACGAAAAACACGTTAAGCCTCAGTACCTTACGTATTTCGTAAAATGTTTAAGTCTAAAAGATAACCCTCTTCGAATTAGCTCCAATTCTAACTATCTTCGTTCCAACTCAAACAATCATTCTCGAAACATGGCCATCAGTAGCCATTTTTAATCTCAGAAATGGTCATCAGTAACCATCTTCCTTCGAATTCTAACTCTTCAAAGAATATTCTTTCTAAACGAAATCTTCAGCCAACAAATTTCCCCCAATAAATGTCTGTTTCGAAAACAAGAGAAATAGGCGTTTCTTGTCATGATGAGATTTCGTTTTACTCACTTCTTAGAGTTCCAAGACAACTAACTAACATCATAATCATTTATGACTCCACTTTCAAAACGTCTTGTCATTTTCAAAGATGTCTTCTTAGAACTTACATTCCCACGTTCTGGCATTACTTCATGATCATTACTCCTATATACTAGGAGTAAGGCTAACAATTATTCGACTGCCGTTGGATTAAATCAACGCCTGCCGCGTGTCTTTGACTCTTAACCAAAAGATTTGAAAGGGCTTCCGTTAAACCTTTAAATATTTGAACTTCTACCCTCTCATAACTTTCACTTCTATTTTCCTACTTTCTTCACAAAAAAGAAAATCCTCTTTGGTTACACTTAACCCATTCCTCAAATCAAATTTACTCATGGCGTCTTCTTCAAATGCTCTCCAACCCATTCAGAAACTTCAAAATCCTACCCAAATAGGGAATCAAGAACACATTCCAGACCCATACGCTGTAGAGACGCGCGCCATATATGCTTCTCAAGCAATCATCCCTTTTGAACTTTCTGGAAAAACTCATGCTTTCATGGGTCCTTTACCAGGAGGAAACAACCCCTCTTTGAGTAAATATTTCCCTGCTTATTATAAAACTAGACCTTTAGTTAGCAAGAATAAGATAGATGAAGAAGGTTATCCAATCTTAGCTGATCCTGACAACACAAAAGAAGCCTTGACTGGAACTTCTTTGGTCTTAGAGAAAATTAGGTTAAGCTTCGTAACCAATTTTGTGAAAGTTTTTAGGTCAATCCCTTTAGCAAAAGATCCTGAATTGTATTACACTTGGCTAACGAAGGTGGAAAAACAAAAGGCTTCTTTCTGGAAACAACTAGGGATTTATGACCTAATCCAGTTATCCAAAACAGGCTTAGAATATAACCAAACCATGTTAGTAGCGTCAGTTTATTTCTGGGATGCTTCTCACAATACATTCCACCTTCCTTGCGGAATGGTCACCCCTACCCTCTTCGACGTAGCTGCTATCACAGGGCTTCGACCAACTGGAGAAACCTTCGACCCCAATTTCATGGATATTGGCACCATCAATTTTAATGAAGCAACAGTCACTTACACTCCTTTCATTCAACAATACCACAACAAAACGACCATAGAAGTCTCAGATGAAGAACACATTGCATTCTTAGCACTCTGGCTTTCGAGATGCGTCTTTTGTTCTAGGTCCATACAAGTAGCAAAGAGATACCTTTGCATGGCTAACCAGCTAAATGCTGGGAAAAAGTTAAACCTAAGCCAGTTAATTCTAGGATTTCTCTACGAGAATCTCGGTGAAGCAACAGACCTTGTTAAGAACTACAAAACAGGATCTCTTCTTTTTGCTGGTCCTTTCTGGTTGTTGCAACTATGGCTTAATGCCACCTTTGAGGCTCACCTCCCATACAAAAGTGTTGTGGATGAAGAAAGTGCAGCTATAAAGAATCGAACAGTGGAAGGAACCAGACTAGCTTACCTAACTCCAAAAGAAGAAACTGGAAAACTTCGTGAAACCTTCTTGGCATACATAATGATGTTCGCTAAACGTTATCAATTCAGTCCCTCGATGGCTCCATTCGTACAACGGAAAGTGGGTCCCGAATGGTTTAATCGAGAATTTCCAGCAACTTTTTCTGACCAACAAGCCGAATCCATGGCTATCTGGGAAGCTTTCCTCACCCCAAAGTTATTATATCACCAACTTCGATCTCCAAAAAGTCACTGCTGTCTTCTTTGTTATCAACCAAATTTTGTTTCGAGACAATTTGGGTTGGTTCAACTCAAACCAAAATGCTTGTACGATAAAAGGAATCACATGTGTCTACATACTTCGCATCTGGCAGAAGATGAATATGAGTCAAAAATCTCCAAATATGTTGGCATCACCACTTTGTCTCCCTTCTCTTTTGAACCTGCTTTTTACTCTACCATAGATTTTCATCAATGGTGGAAAGATTATTATTCTATGCAAATCTTCGATGCTGAAAGCCTTACTCGGGAACTAACTGAAGCTTTTGTTGATGTGCAGGTGAATTTCCATAAAGGTACTTCGACTCATATTAAAGAAATCCAAGCATTTCAAAAATTCTTTGAAACTATCTACAGGCCTGATGATCTTAGTCGGACCGTTCGTGAGGCTGCGGTCACTTTACGTGAAAAGTTTTCTGCTAAACTAGATAAGTTGAAATTGCCCACGTCCGTTCGACCTGTACTACGTTATGAAGTGGCTTTTGAACTTAATCCCCCAAAATTCCCTCCACTACCTAGTGCTAATTTTGGTGTGGCTTTAAGCCCTCCTTTTCCAGGCTGGTTTGTGTGTGGGAATCTCATAAAAATCCTTCAGGAACAACCTAAAAAACGCGCTCGAAACCTCCAGCATCTTCGAAGCGAAAAGTTCCTCAAACAGCTGCTTCAGATGACGAAGATAAATCTCCTCCTCGTACTAGACAAGCAATAAAGAAAAGACAGAAAGCTGCCACCCCTTCAGCCAAAGGAAAGGGATCTGGGACTTCGAAGCTCACTTCATCGAGTGTCAAGGTATCTTCTGAGGAATCACCCTTAAAAGCTGCTAGTACTATCCCCATTGTAGAGAGCCACAACTCAAGTCCAGATAATGTTCCAACCAAGGTATTTGGATTTCACAACATAATCATCTTTTCAAATTCTAATTCTAATGATTACATTCACATCTTACCTTGTAAATGTAGGATGATGCTGGCACAACTACTTCTGATCTCAAAACCTCAAGTCTAAACATTGATCTTGAAAATCTTCGAGGTAAATGTCTGCCTTTTCGAATGACAGACGAATTTCTTGCAACTTTCCATTTTTATCAATTCTAACTGTTCAACACAGGTGTTCCTTGACACAAATCTCCGGTGCTTTCTCCAGTTCTCAAAGACGCTCAGCCCCTTGCAACAATCATTCCAACTGTGCCTGCTGAAGAAAGCCATTCAAATGATGAGTCTCCACCTATTCATCAAGATGAAAATATGGGGGAAAATCCTCAATGTTCGGATAGTGATAATGCAGCCGGACAACCAACTGGCAGCGAAGATACTATATCTGAGCAAGATGCTACAGAGGAAACTTCCAAACTGCCTACACCTGGTCCTCATGAAACTTCGACCTTCGGAACTATAGTCACTCCTGTGACTACTTCGAAGCAGGTCCCCGCAATGCTTACTCCTTCGAAACTGGAGCAACTCAAGAAAACTGATCCCGTAAGCTTCCTCAAGACCATGATGAGTGTTGATAACGTTTCGCCCATTGGGCTTGGAACTTCTTCTAATGTCTTGGCGGATACTGGCGACAAGGATGATATTCCTAATCTCCTTCGTCAAATAAGGGAAAAGTTCTTCGAAACCAACCTCGTCGAAGCTCTAAGCAAGGATTCCACCAAATGTTATAGCTTAAACAATCTTTTGAAGAAAGTGGATTTACTTCTGGTCTCAGAGGAAGTCTCAGAAGTGATTGTTTTACTGGGTTCTCTGATTGATCAACTCCAATCTAATCTTCTTCGAAAACGGAATATTGACGAACAACTCACAACAAAGGTGACTTCTCATAGTTCTTCATGGAAAGCTGCTAATGATGCAACAAAAAGGGCTGACGCCCTTAAGCTTGAACGTTCGAAGAACCAGAAGGAATATGAAGATTGTGAAACGAATATCAAATCCTGGAAACAAGAAATTGAACTCCTCGAAGAGAAGATAAAGAATGCCCAGTCTCGTCAGGCAGCAATCCAACAAACTCATCAGGAAGAATTGACTGAAGTGGCGCAGTTAGGGATTCAACACTTCGAGACGGCACAGAAGCTAGTGCCAGAGATCGAAGAACTGAAGAGACAACAAGCATTAATCGAACGTCATATGTCTTTATGGGAAACTCAATATTCGAAGATGAAAGATAATCTTCCTAGGGACTTTAATTAGTTACTTTGAACCTTGCATTTCCCTTTTGTGTTCCGCACTTAGTTTATTTTGTAATTAGACTTTCTCAGGAATATATATGCAATTTGTCTTTCAATCTTTTATACATCTAATTCTGCAGTTGTCATGAGTAGTGTAACACCCTTCTAAACCCCGCAGCAATTTTTAATAATTAATCAGAGTAAAAACATATGCACAAGGGTGCCACAATTATTCAAAATAATTAAATCAACTAAGGTCAAAGTCATGCTTCTTTAGGAAACGGTTCACCAAAACATAATCATGTTTATCACAGCGGAATACTAAACATCATCAAATACAACCAAATGCAATCATAATTCAACACCAAATAAAATGGATAGTTTCATAAAAACTCTATAACTATCGTTCCCCAGTGTTACAGATCAGAGCATGACCGACGCGACCCAACATAAACGGATAAACTCTACGAGTCATCCTCACCAAGCACTAATGCCGCTACTCCTCAATCTGAAAATGACAACATGTAAGGGTGAGTCTGATTCTCAATTAGTAAATATTATGCAATTCATAAGCAACAAGCATCATAATATACCGTTCACCCAATTATACATATTCAGATTCACATCCATTATTAATTCACACAATAATAGATTACAACACACACTACAGAAATCCATACAATCATATTATGACAGAATGCATATGACACAACTGACACTATGCATGTGGTACCAATAAACCATGGAATCAATCCACCTAATCGATCTACGCCTCATCGAGATACGGCCCACCGACACAATTTCCACACAATGGGAAATATGTCCACCAACAATCCAAACATCAGCGGGATCCAACATCAATGCATATGAATGAATGAAACACATATAACATACTTAAAACACACCGAATCACGATGAATAACTCATATCATCACCACATCACCGAATACGTATGTACATGTTTTCAACATCATTCAAATAGTCATGCATTCATCACAATCATAATAATAATCACAACCAATTCATCATCACATCAATTACATTGTTACACCTATCTCATATGCACACAATGTCAATTTTCATCAAGTAATTAAATCAAGCTTTATAGAAATAAAGTCGGCCACTGCCTACATTCATCATTCATTATATACAACATTTAATTACTTGCACAACGCCAAAAACGGCACTAAAAACGGACCTACAGTTTGAAAGTTATGCATTTTTAAAGAAATGTTCCGTCACTAACAGCACGCGGCGCCAACCAGGTTCGCGGCGCGGAACGAGAAAAAGTTACGCCTTCGCGGCACTAACACATGGACGCGGCGCGACCTGAGCGTATCACAACTTCCTGGTTTTCTGCCCAACGGTTCGCGGCGCGACCTGGCGATTTTGCAGAATTACGGGTCTGCGTTCAGATTCTGCGATTTCACATCCTTTTCACCCAAAAACGATTCCAGACATCACATACAGGCATATAATCATCACACAGTCAATTATACACCATAAAACATCATTATTAGCCAAATAGTTCACACCATCATCATCAATTCAATCCAAATGAGAGTATTCTAACCTAACAATCCCAATATAGAATTGAACCAAACTATACATCAATCTACCTATTACCTAAGATCACATAAGAGATACTAAAAGGAAGAGTTCCCCCTTACCTCGATGAATTTCTTGAATGCTCTCCTTCCGGTTTCACGTTCTTGCCTCTTTCTCTTCTCTTGCTCTTTTCACGTGTTCTTCCTTTCTCCCCAAATAGTTCCTTTTTTTTTTCTTATTTTATGAAAAATAAAATAAAATGAAATATCACAACTTAGTAAAAGGCCTAACTAATTAGCACCCCTCTTTTACTATCACCACACCATAAGCCCAATAGCTCTTACTCCCTCATTTTCCAATTAAATCCAATTTAAATTCTCAAATTCCAATTATTTAATTTAAATCCAAATTAAATTAATAAACTGAAATTATGGGTGTTACAAGTAGAGTTTTAGCAATTCCTAAAAATTAGCAAAATTATTTTTATTATCATAATGATTTTAATAATGTACCCACGTGACATGATTACTCTTTGCAGCCTCTCAAGCCTAGACTTGACGTCTCCACTTCCCTTAGCCGTAACCATCATTAAATGATAACATCACCTTTTTCAAAACGTATATTTGAGACGTGCGTGTATCAGTTTTCAACATGATTACACTTCAACTTCCAAGGCAGGAAATGGCGGAGGCCATAACTTCTCCTGGGGATACCAAACGCAGTCCAATCAACACTAAAAAATGAACCGTTCCTTTATGGCCAACATATTCTATATAAAGCGTTAGCATTCTACTCCTTTCTTCATACTTTCCCCAAACTCTTATCAAAGTTTGCTCTTCTTCTCCTTACATTCTTTCAATTACAGAGTTTAATAAAATCTTTTGCATTCTCTTTCTCAAATGGCGCAACCCTTGGCTTATGCTACCATTAAATCCTGCATCAAAAAGACATTCAAACTTTCTGAGGAAGAGTTTGATGAGAACCACATCAGTATCAGCGCACTCTTTGCCAACCAACAACTCCAGTTCTATCACGAAATCCTGGAGGGGTCTGTTTATCCTAACATGTTAGCAGATTTCTGGATGTTTGCGTCCCTGCGCATAGATCCAGAAGGGAGAACCACCATTGTGTCTGAGGTTCGAAGGGCTCACATTACCATTACTCCCTCAACCATTTCTGACCTGCTGAGATGTAACAATCTTGGAGAAGCGTTTGATGACAACACCTTCAACATGACTACCTATGTTACGTTGAGGGCCCTCATGGACAATGACCCCTTTAGCGCTAAAGTCATTAGGATTTGGCACCAGCTTTTAGTGGGCAACTTTCGTCCATGAAACCATGATCTAGATAGCATCATGATGGAGGATCTGGAGTTCATACTCTGTGCCCTCCGGGGAAAGAAAATCAACTTTCCGCTACTGATCTTCAAACAGCTTGTCGAAGCTGTTTCTATGGCTGCCTCTCGTCAAGGTGTAGTGACATGCCTTCCTTATGGAAGATTTTTATCCTACATGTTTCTCAAAAAGGGGATAGTGAGAAGAATGCGTAGGTCGGGATCTCTAGACATGTTCGAAGCAGAAAGCTTGCCCCTGCTATCCTTGGAGGGTTTAAAACAAAGGATTAACTAGAGGGTGCATTGTCCGAGGCTTTTGATGGAGGTGTTATAGGTCTTAGTTTTATTGTTTCTAATTTTGAATGCTCCTTTTGTTAGCCTCTAGTATGCTTTTAATTCTGTAGTTGCTGAATCTACAATCCCCAAAATGAATGTACTCTCCTATTCTTAATGAAAAATATTTTGGCATTGCTTTGTCTTTTTACTTTATTTGCCAAATATCTTGCTTGAACACGAA
This sequence comes from Vicia villosa, assembly GCF_029867415.1. NCBI lineage: Eukaryota > Viridiplantae > Streptophyta > Magnoliopsida > Fabales > Fabaceae > Vicia > Vicia villosa. The sequence continues at coordinate 528,885 of NW_026705615.1, read as the reverse complement.
GCCATTTTGGTGTTTGTTCAACCATTTTGGCCTACGTAGTATACTCTGAATATCTACGTTTTTGCAATTTTTACTTCGTGCATGCTTGGTTTGTATCTTTTCAGATACTTCCCATTTACTCTTTAGCAAATTCTATGCAATCTTTTAACATAGAGGGCCAATACATTCCGTACCGAAACAAAAGCCATTTCATTTTGTGCCCCGCTTGGTGTGCACCACATGCTCCACTATGTACATTTGAGAGGGCCAAATACGCTTCCGCTTCACCCAAATATTTTAGCAAAACTCCTTCAGGAGTCTTCTTAAACAATTCATTTCCCATCAAGAAGTATGATAAGGCTCGATACTTTACCTTTCTATCCGTGTCTGTCGAAGGATCTTTTAAATAGTTCACAATTGGACTCCTCCAATTTGTGTCTGCTAAAGAGTCTATATTTAAAACTTCAAACTCCTCTTTGTTAGCGAAACCTAATTATGAACTCTCTAGATCACTTGGGGAGAGCTTGGTGGCCATTGCTTTGCCTCTTACTTCGATCAGCTCTTCTAGTTTTTCTTTTGATACTCTGTATCCTGAGGCTAACTGTGCCAAATCATTTTCTTCTTGATTATTCAATCTTGAAACGTGACTTAAATCCACGTATTCAAATTTTTTAAGCAGCCTGTTTGCTATGACAAAATACATGATCAAATTCTCTTTGATACATTTGTATTCCTTCGTCAGTTGCTTAATCACTAGTTCGGTGTCTCCTTTAATTTCGACTCTGGTTGCCCCCCAATTCCAACAAAGCTTCAAGCCCAACAATCAGTGCTTCGTATTCAGCTTCGTTGTTGGAGCATAAGGGACCTTCAATCTTGTACTTGAGCTTTTTTGGAATTCCATCTGGAGAAATTATCAGTATTCCAATGCCGGTTCCTTCTTTATGAGTCGAACCATCGAAGTATAACTTCCAAGGCTTCAAGTCTACATATTGTTGAGGGTTCTCAACCACGGCATGGTCAACAATGAAATCTGACACGATCTGACCTTTCATTGCTTTAAGAGGTTGAAATATCAAAGAGTACTCAGTAAGGGCTAAAGCCCATTTGCCAATTCGACTATGCAATATTGGTTTTGATAGCATATGTTTAATAACATCACAATGAGACGAAACATAAACATCAACTGGCTTTATATAATACTTGAGTTTGATACACGAGAAATATAAACAAAGGCAGAGTTTTTCTACTGCGCTATACCTAGTCTCTGCATCATTGAGTACTCTACTTAAATAATAAATAGTTCTTTCGACACCATTGTCATCTTCTTGTGCTAACATGCTGCATATTGTATTATCTGAAGCTGAAATATACATGCGCATGTGCTTCTTCCCATCTGGGGGAGACAATATTGGTGGATGCATCAAGTATTGCTTGATTTTTTCAAAAGCTTCTTGATGTTCAGCACGCCATTCAAACTTTCCTTGCTTGAGTCGAAGTAAGGGGGAAAAAGCTTGCGTGCGTCCACTCAAGTTTGAGATAAATCTTCTCAAGAAGTTTATCTTTCCTAGTAATGACTGTAGTTCTTTCTTCGTGGATGGAGGCTTTGTTTCCATAATAGCCTTTGTTTTATTTTGATTGATTTCTATTCCCTTTTTGTGGACTACGAAGCCCAGGAAATCTCCAGCCTGCACGAAGAAAGCACATTTAAGGGGATTCATCTTTAAGCCATGTTTTCTCATTCTCTCGAATGATTGGCTCAGATGGTCAAGATGACTGTTATCTGAAACAGACTTTACAACAATGTCATCTATGTATACTTTCATGAAAGTTTCTATAAAATCATGGAATATAGAATTCATTGCTCTTTGATAAGTTGCCCCAGCATTTTTTAGACCAAAAGGCATTACAACCCACTCGTAGGTGCCTATTGCCCCTGGGCAACGAAAAGCTATTTTGGATACATCTTCTTCTGCGATGAAGATCTGGTTATACCTAGAATATCCATCCAACATACTTAGATATTCGAAGCCTGCGGCTGAATCTACTAGCATTTCTGCCACAGGCATGGGATATTCATCCTTAGGCGTTGCTGCATTCAAATCACGAAAATCTATGCATACTCTTAATGAATCGTTCTTTTTAATAACCGGCACAATATTAGCAATCCATTCAACATACCTTGTGGTTCTGATGAACTTGCATCGTAGAAGTCTCTCGACCTCTGCTTTGATCTTCGAATGAATTTCTGGTGCGAACCTCCTAGGAGTCTGCTTGATGGGCTTTTTTCCTTCTTTTATGGGCAGCTTTAATTCGACCAAATCTCGCCCTAAACCAGGCATCTCATCGTAATTCCATGCAAAGCAATCTTTTTTTTATTTTAATAACTTAATGACTCTTGATTTCAACGCTGGCTCTAATTTTGCACTGACATATGTTACCCTCTTCTGATCTCCGCCTCCAAGATTTACTTCTTCGAGTGGATCTTGGGCTAACATTTTTATATATGCCCCCATTGGGTCTTTCTCGAATCCCAAGGGTTCTTCGTCGTAGATTGCATCCAGCCTTTGACTCAACTCTTCACCTGAGATCTTTTTGGCTTGAACTGTGTCTTCAAGGAATTGAGGGATCGAATATGTCCCAGAATCCGTCGTTTCTTCCTTTCTTGGAATTGCATCAACAATCATGTTTGATAATTCGGCTTCGAGAGCCATTTTTCTTTTGTTCTCAGCTATGTAAGCCGGAATCTTTTCGAAGAAGGATGATTCAAACATCATCAACGTCGTCATCCCATCCTGTTGGCCGTATTGTTGGAAAATGCTCTATTGGTGCGGTATCTTCTGGACCGTCCATTATTTCTCTATTCCATTGGAATCCATTTGGGTGTAAAGACAAATAGTATAAAGCATTCTTATTTGGGTGTATATATCTTCTACAGCATGGCAAGGCCCTATGTTTGCCAAATTCCTGTCGAAGCTGGTTTTATTGACTTGATTAACTTCAGCCATGTAGTAACTCTGATCCCCTTCAATGTTATCTACTATACCATCTTCCCTCCAAATGGTTAATCTTTGATGCATTGTCGAAGGCACCGCAACAACTCCATGGATCCATTCTCTTCCTAGCAAAAGATTATAATTTTCCTTCGCCGGTATTACCATGAACATCGTTGGCCTTGTGACCGAACCTACAGTTAAATTCACTTGAATGACACCGAGAGTTTGCCCTATCTTGCCTTCGTAGTTAGACAAGACCATGTTATGTGGCCTTATATCAGTATCGAACATACTAATTCTCTTCAACATATATTGGGGCATTAGGTTCACCGCTGCCCCCCATCTACTAAGACTTTGTTAATGCCAACATTTTCAATCTTAGCCCTTATGTAGAGTGGTTTTAGATGATTTCTCAGACCTTCATCAGGCCTCTCGAAGAAGGCATTCTGCTCTTCAACTGCCCCATTGTTTAGCACATAATAACACACAGGTTTGTGTCTTGCCATCTCTTCTACATCAGCTTCCTCACAATCTTCAGCTTCGGTTTCTTGGTTAAACTCATGAGGGAGTACTGACACAACATTGCAATTGAGGTTTATAGATGAGACTCCATCTGAGTCGAAATCATTTGTCATTCTATTGTCTTATTTCCAAGGGCTGGAATGCGTCTTTTCTTCTTCCTTCTCATTTTCAGAATGGAATAACTTGCGTTCCACTGGAGGTTTACTTTTCCTTGCCCCTTGCGTTGGGACTTGGTTACTACTAGACTCTCCGATCTCCCTTGGTTTGTATTCCCTTTGGGCCTTCTTCATCCTCTGGTGCCTTCTCCACTGGGATCTGGACATAGGAATTTTGCCTTTGTAATTCTCCAACCTGTACATCTCTCGATTTGAGGTTTGGAATTGCTTCCTATATGCCATTGCAGTTCTTCCCCCTTGATCCCAACATCGCCATTTGTTAGTTCTCACACCAGCTTGCATCCATCTATCCCTGGGTATGTCTGCAGGGACTTTGAATGTGACCCTTCGAGCTCTAGGATGCAGGCTGTCAGGCCTCTTCGATGGGGTCCAGTTATCGAACCCATACAGGTTGGGACGAAGTCCCTGAGTTTCTCGACCCATATAGAAATATACCCTTTCGAACGATCGTGCCAGCAATTCGTCATAGACTGCTCCACATCTGGGGCACAATGCAACCTCAGTGTTTTCTTTGTGACATTTGACCAAGAAACCCACTAAGCTTTCTTCCATCCTTGGGTACACCTTTAGCAATAGGTTTCCTCCTCTCCAGGGTTGTTCCAATCTTTCTCGTAAGGACCTTTCGAAATTAGCCTGAACCCTTCGATTCAGCATGATTGAACACCTTGGGCACATCAGCATTTTTCCGCCATTCTTCTCGTGGCAATTCCAGAGATAATCTTTCAAGCTTTCCCCTCTTGGTGGGATTTCAATGTTTCCCTTCTCCCTTATCAGCCATTTTTCTAGTTCTTCTATTTCAGACAAAGGCCGCCTAACATTGACCATGTTAACAACTGCCGGAGGAGCTTCAGAAATCTGTATCTGCTGAAGTTTTGCCCTGAGGTCTTCAGTAGCCTCATTGGTTTTTCCTTTTAGATCTTCAGTCATCTCTGCATCGAAGGATTCTTCAACATCAGTGTTGAAGACTGCATTGTCATTTAGGCTTTCAGTAGCCTGCTTTCTAGTTGAAATTATCTCCGATTCAGTAACATCTACTTCAGACACTTCCACCATGTTGACGTCAAGTGGTTCACACAGGTTAGTGGCAGCAACATTCAAAGGGTCTATGTCAACCTTCATATGACTCTTGGTTTTGTCAGCGAATTTCAGACGTCCATCCTTGATAGCATTCTGAATTAGATCCCTGAAAAGAAAACATTGTGAGGTTTTATAGCCTAAAAAACCATGATATTTGCAAAAGCCTCGCTTCTTCCGTTGTTCTAACGGAGGAATTTTGGAATTGGGAGGCACTATCATCTGGCCATCTTTTCCTAACAAATCAAATATTTCGTCACATTTAGTGACGTCAAATGTATAAGTTTTCTTAGGAAATCTATCATTTTTATCGTTTTCTACTGGATTTTTTCCATTAGAAGGGGTGAGCAATTTGCAAAAATAAGGCGGTGCTTCTTTTAATTCAGCTAGATCTATTTCGACCTCTTCCACGCTGTATGAATCTTCGAAAGATTCTCCGTCAACGTCTTCAGCTTCAATATATGCTACCCTCTCCTTCTTGTAACTTTTATTTCCTCTAGCCTTTTCTGCTTTTAGTCGTTCGACTTGTCGAACCCTGTCTGCCAATTGGGCCATGTCCCTTAGGTATTAGGTATCCAGTTTCTTTCTAAATGAATAATCTAAACCACCTGCAGCTATTTCGACTAATTCATGTTCTGGGACAACCGTGAAGCATCTTGATTTCATCAAACGGAACATGTTTAAGTAATCGTCTATAGGCTCTGTGAACTTCCTCTTGATGCTAGCCAATTCTTTCAAACTTATCTTGGTTTGACCCATATAGAAGTGTTCATGGAATAATCTCTCCAAATGTGTCCATGCGTCTATGGAATTTGGGGGTAATGTGGTAAACCAAGTAAAAGCATTTTTTGTTAGCGAACTAGGGAAGTATTTAATCCTAAGGTCCTCGTTGCCTGCTAAATCGTCGGCTTCCGTCAAATATCTGGCTATGTGTTCTACGGTTGACTCACTGGTGTCCCCTGAAAATTTAGTGAATTTTGGTATTTTGGTACCCCTTGGTAATTCTGTTTGCATAATATATTCCGCTATGGGGGATGTATAATTTGGATGTGCAAGTCCAGTATTGAGGCCATTATTGGCCATAATTCTCTCTATCATGGCAGTTAGGTTATTTTCAGTGGCCATATTCTCTCTTCTAACCCTTTGAACTACTTCGTCTGGGTGTTTGTTCCTACCTACTATCCTTAACATGAGTCTTTCCTCCGCAATCTCCTGATGGACAGGAATAGTCCTTTGACTCGAACCTTCTAGGTCTATTACTTGGTTCCTTTCGATTGCTGCTGTTCTAGGTGGGGGAACTATGTCAGCGGTGGTTGCCCTAGGCGGAGGGACTACATCAGCGGTTGTTGCTCTAAGCGGAGGAACCGTATTTTGAACATGTTCCATAATGGGTTCACCCTCTCGATAAGGGGGTTGATTATATTTTCGCCTAGGTTGTGGGACTCCTAAGAAATACGCCATTCGCCCTATTTGTGATGATATTTTTTGGTAAGTTTCCACATTGTCTTGGTTAGTCCTTGTAATGTTTGCTACTAATGGATTGAAAATCGACCCCAATTCTCTAGCGAGGACTCCTAACATATCATGGTTACTTGCATCCATCTCCTGTCGAAATGCTGCTTGACTATTTGTGGTTAAGGGAGGTATTTGAGCAGAGAAACCAGTGTTTTGTGTGCTTCAACCTATCGAACCGACATTAGGCGAATACGCTGTTGGGTTAGTTGTAGTGTATGTAGGACCTGTTCCTCGTAATCCTGCCATGTATGAATATGACATTCCATATGGGTTATTGGGTCTCCAACCTTCAAAAGCGGTTGATGGTCCTGGGGTAAATAATTGACTTGCGGCGTTTGTCGAGAAAAGTGGTATCTCGTTTACGCCTGTGAGTGGAGGCACGGTAGTCGAACTCGAGACAGGAACAGTCCCTGTTGTCCCTGAAGTATTCTCGGGTATAGCCTGGGAACTACTTATGGGTCCAGACCCTGTCGAAATCGGTATATCCTGCGCCTCTTGAGTAGAAGTCGAAACGTGCGTGGAATTTGCCGCTACTGTTCTTGACCCCTGTGGGGGATCTTGATCTACCCTCCACTGGCCGCATTGACCATTTTCTTGTTGTACCTTCGTTTAGGAATCGGTTGTGCACTATTGGTTAATTTACCGTTCCTAAGGTTCATACAGGGTCTTGATATTTTCTAGACAAAACAAAACAATCAATTAATAACAATATGTTTGACACTGTCCCACTGGGCGTGCCAATTTGTTTACGGTGATTTCCAGTAAACAACCGCTAGTCCTCCAAACTATAAAATATACTTTGGTTACTCGCAGGATCGACTAGATTGATCCTAGGACATAGTCAAACAATTGCGTCTCGATATGATTCGATTCATGTTTGTTTGTTCTGACTTCAAGAAAACTTGTTTGTGATGTGATCGAATGAATATTCACTTAAAAACAACACTTGTTACATATGTTAATATGTCTTTCGACAAAAGAAACGTAAACAAAAGCATGTAAATTGCAGGAATGTAAAGTGCAGAAACATAACGTGCAAGAATGTAAAATGCAGAAATGTAAAGTGCTTCAAAATGAAAGTTAAACAAAGAAAATAAAAGGAATTGAAAAGATACTTGAATAAAGAAAGATACAAATGTATTTAAAATGGTGTTGGTGTCATACGTACATTTCTCAGCGAACTTGTTCTCTAAACACTCGATACTTGAGTGATTTGTGAGTGATTTGTACAAAATGAACACACAGAGGCCTAACATTAAGACCCTTATTTATACTAATTTCGACCCTAACGGTCCTACACTAATCTGATGCCACGTTGCTCACAAGAATCCCTGGGATGCCATCTGTCCTTGTGAGGTTACACATACTACTTCGAAATTCAAATCATCCCGCCTGAATCCTCTTTCGACGCGTGGCAACGTGATCAGAACCGAGAATGCCACGAAAACACGTTAAGCCTCAGTACCTTACGTATTTCGTAAAACGTTTAAGTCTCAAAGATAACCCTCTTCGAATTAGCTCCAATTCTAAATATCTTCGTTCCAACTCAAACAATCATTCTCGAAACATGGCCATCAGTAGCCATTTTTAATCTCAGAAATGGTCATCAGTAACCATCTTCCTTCGAATTCTAACTCTTCAAAGAATATTCTTTCTAAACGAAATCTTCAGCCAACAGGCAGCTACACACTAAATCAAGAAAACTATGGTTTCATAAAAAAAAAAGAGAGAGCGAGGGATCGAACCCACGCCCTCATACCTCATGTACGTCCTTTGCCAACCCAAATGCACTTAGAATCTGTTTAATATACACGTTCACATTATAATATAACAACATCAAAACCATTCGCCCAAATGCGCGCGAGATTTAAAAACAACCAGTAATGTGAGTACACACATTCATCTTCCTCCCCAGCCTTGGTCAAATTCTGTTAACATTAGCTAGGATTTAACTACGAACGTGGTGGGAGCTAAATCACCTGCACATGTGAAAACCTCATACAAGCAGTAAAAATCAAAAGTGAACCCATGGATGAGTTCGTCTACTCCTCACGAACTCAAATATACCTGAAATTGGGGTTAATTCGTCTTATATCACAAAACCCTAATTCAAGACCTCTAAACCTAACAATGACGAATTACGATATAAGCACGCAACGATCCAATTAACTGCCCAGAAACATTTAGAACATCACCACGAACAAATATATATAATCAAAATATGTTTAGGCATCATGAATCATGGAATTCGAATTCAAAAAGGTCAAGACAAACTGTGGCTTACAGTTGGTGATTCAGGGAGATTTCATCGTTGCTAGCGATTGGAGTAGCTTCAGGAATGATCCAAGAACGTGTTTGAATGGCCAAAGTCTCTTGAATTGCTCTGCAACTTCGAAACCGATTTGAGCTTTTCCTTAGATTTTTTTGAGTGTGGTACGACTGTTTCTGGGCTGCAATCCTTAGTCTTGTGATCTGCATCACTTGTGTACTTATAATAGAACAAATTAGGTTAACAAACTGAACCAAATCTTCATTGAATCATGATATTGGAAGTTGATAAAATTTGATTTTTTAATCTTTTCAAAATTGGCCAATTTGCTCCTTCTCTTTCCAATCTCAATCTCCACGAAATTAGATTAAATATATTGTTTAATTGGTGATTGAATTTGGTTAAAATACTCTCCCCAATCAAATCTTTGATTTTTATTTAAATTATTTGATTTATATTATTTTTTAAATGAATCAAAATCAATGTAAAATCAAATAGAACTCACAAATTCGTGGCATTTGGATTGGATATCTTTAATGACTTGAGGGACAAGATTGGATCATAAAAGATTGGGTTTCTTTGCAAAAAAATCCATTTTGAACCTTATTTGCTTCATACTTTTCACTCAAAATTAACCAACTTTGACAAGGCATATCTCCCTCAATTTTTAAGATATGAAAGTGTTCTAGGACTTTTTGGAAATTCCAAGGTGTCCTATACAAGCCACTTTGGAACCTTATTTGCATTTGGATATTATATCTTGATGATATTGGCTTTTACAAAAAACTACTTTTGGTTGACTTTCAAAAAGGACCTATAGTGTTTTGGCCCATACCTCTCAAATGAAGCATTTTTGGCCTTGGCTTTAGAGAGACAAAATTGTAGAGAATTCAATTTACTTTAAAATAGGATTTTTTTGGGAAATTTATAATGTTCCATGTGAAAGTTATGGCTGGTCAAAGTTCAGTTGACTTTTAGGTCAAAACCCTAATTTAGAAACTTTGAGTTTTGTTGATTTCTAAACTTTTCTTGATGAATCATGATCAACCCTTGATCAAATGATGAATGTTACTTTAGAATATTGATGTTGACAAAAAACCAAGAATTTTGACTGTATGTTGACCACAGTTGACTTTTAGGTCAAACCAGTCGACTATTGATCATTTGAGCAGTTGAATGAGAAATCTTATGAATCAAGGCTTGAAAATTGGCATGAGGATATTTTGAAGCATATGGGAGGCCATGAAGTCCATTTGAGGTGTCAGAACCTGATTTTAATTGAAGAGAAGCAAAACCCTAATTTGTGGCTTGTTGCTTAGGAGAAAGAGTAAGCAGGCTTATTTCTAAGTGCTTGAGCCAAATTATTTGAAAATATGATGGGAAAATTTTGGGGTATGACAACCTCTTTCATTATTAATTTTTCACATCAATGCAAATATTTTTCTAAGTGTTCATTCTTTTTCCAATACAATGAAACTTTGTGCATAAACTTTCATATAATTTAAACAAGTTTCATTCATATCATTTTTGAGCACTTAAGTGTATATGTTTGGATTGTAATCAAAGAGAAAGATGAGGGCCAAAACTTTCATATATCTTGTAATGCAAGTAAGTCAAAAGAGATACAAATTCAAGAGTGTTAAATATATATGATCGGTCACCATTTCTACTTAATTTCGTCATAAATTCGGCATAAGATCGTCATACTTGGTAACACTTTGTGGTTGTTTTCAAGAGTTTTTCGTTGATTCCTTTAATATTTGTTAATTGCTTGCAGTATGTTTTTGTGCCCTTTATCATGTCTTTTTAGATGCTTTTGATCTCTCTACGTGGTGGTTGTAGGTTAATTCTAGATCAGATGGAAATTTCACAAGTGTTGGTGTAAAAGAAGCTGAAAATCGTGACATGCATGTAGTATTTTGATCATAACTAGAGCTTCGTAACTCGGAATGACGCGGTTCCGGTGGAAAAATTTCGCTAACGAAAAGGGCTACAACTTTGATGTTGATGTCAAAGCCAAATTCTAAAGGCAGAGGCTGACACGGTCAGACCGTGTCAAGTGACACGGCCGTGTCCAACCTGCTTAAGGATTCTCCCCAAAAGTGGCAGAAGCTGACACGGTCAGCCCGTGTCAAGTGACACGGCCGTGTCAGCTGGTGCGGACAGAAATTCTGAATTTTTCTATTTTGTTATTTTTAAAGCACCAGGGGCATTTTGGGTGTTCTGTCTTGGACCTGAAAACCTATAACAGATTAAAAGTGATTTTGAGACAAGAGGAGAGGCACTTTTTGGCATCGTACGATAGAATTCCAGAAAGAGGAGAAGATAGCTTCATCAAGGGTTTCGGAGACGGAGAGATTCAATGGTGGACACCATTGAAGATCAAATTTCCCAGTTATCTTTGTAATGTCTAAATTCTTTGCTTTGTGTTTCTTGAATATTATGATAGGCTAAACCCCCCAATGCTAGGGGGTGGTCCTGATTTGGTTTATGTAATGACTCTGAATTCTTGATTTCATCAATACATTGGTTTATGTTATTCAGTGAAATTATGCAATGTTCTTAATGTTTTCTTTATCGGTCAAATAAGGATTAATCTACGGCTAACAAGTACAGGACTGTAGTTGTTAGGGTTTGTGCATAATTTGATTATAGTAGATATCACCTAGGACTAGGGATACCCTAAAATCACCAATTAAATCTTGCTAAAATAAAGGCTTGGTTTCAGCTTATTTCCCTAAGGACTTAGGTATTAGGTTGAAAGACAAAGGTTTTCCCACTAAGGACTTAGGGGAAAACATCCTAGAGGTTTGGTAATAGAATACCATGAACTTGTTGAAGAGATCTGAATTCAGGGTTGTCGCAAGCCAAAGCAACCACTCACCCTAACATGTTTTTTACAGTAAAAAGAACCAACTTTATTATTCCGTTTTTATTTATGTGTACGGATTTATTCCATATTCCACAAACTATTATTTTTGTTCAATTGAATTAAGGTTAAGCAGTATTTCCTACGTAGTCCTCGAGATCGATATTTGGGTTAAAACCCATTATTACTACATCGGTGAAAATAGTACACTTGCTATTTTTCCGATCAAGTTTTTGGCGCCGTTGCCGGGGACTGCCAAAATACAGATTTTTAACTTAAAGTCAATTGAAATTTTGTTGCTCTGCGACTAAAATTTTATTTTCTGCACTTTTTATTTTATTTTTTCTTTCTAATTATTATATTTGTCTAATCTGTGTATGCGAGGTAAGGCCTCAGCTGAATTTCTTTTTGACGCAGAAATTGAAAGAACTTTGCACGCAAGGCGTAGACAAGCTCGGTCGGCTAAGCGGGAATCTGAAGAAGAAATTGTTACAGTTCATTCAGGTTCAGGTTATGAAAGTGAAGAAGAAGTCATGGGTGAAAATCCTCCTCCTCCTGAGAGGCTCCTTGGTGACTACGGTGTTGCAAATACACCGGGGGGAAGACAAACAATTGTAAACCAACCGGTAAATGCTGCCAACTTTCAACTGCACCCAAGCACCATTAATCAGCTTGAAAGAAAACCTTTCACCGGAAAGGTTAACGAAGACGCAAACAAGCATCTGCAGAGATTTTTGACCATGAGCACCACTCTAAAAATTGACGGTCACACGGAAGAAGCAAAGAGGCTTAGGATGTTTCCTTTCACTCTAGCGGAAGAGGCAGAAGAGTGGTTCTATTCTCTACCAGCGGGTAGTATCACATCGTGGGAAGAGATGGAAAAGGCTTTCCTGAATGAATATTTTCTAGCGTCAGTCTTTTTACGAAAAAGGTATGAAATTATGAACTTCAAGCAAAAGGAGGGTGAGTCTTTGGGCGATGCCTATAAAAGGTTCAAGAGGACTCTGGTGGCATGTTGTCATACCCCAATTTTTGACCCTAAGATCATATATCATTCATATCCCAATCATTAATCAAGAGCTTCACTTGGAAGTTTTGTTTGTCGTGTTGCACTCACCTCATCAATAAGAGGGACCGTCAAGCACCAATGATTGTTTATCTTGTATGCATATTATACTAACCCAAATACCAAAAATATTGCTTTGTTTCTTTGTAGGCTTTTGTTTTGTAGGTACCAAGCCAAGACGTGCAATAAACAAGGCATTTTCCACGTTTTGGACTGATGAAATCGATTTCCCTCTTGGGTAAATCGATTTCCCTACAACAATTCTCAACAAAATCACATTCTGGACAACATGAATTCGATTTCCCCCCTGGGCAAATCGATTTCCCTAGTGTATTTTGCGCCAAATTCTCTTCTGGAACAGAATGAAATCGATTTCACTCCTGGGGGAAATCGATTTCCTTAAGGCAAAATTCAAAAAAATAGAGAGGGAAGCTTGATTTGATTTTGGCACCTATTTTCTTTGACCATTTTTATCATTTTACCAATTTTCCACCTCACCAAAATAATTCCCTTCATTAATTCCATTTTAACCTCATTTTACCACTTTTTACCATTTAAATGCCACTTTAATCACCAATTAAACACGAGTTAATTAACCAAGAGAAAATGACCAAATTGCCACTACTCTTGCTCTCATCCTATAAATAGAGGCCACTACTCTCTCATTTCTCAAGCTTGGAGAGCCAAAAAATTGCTTGCAAATTCATTTCTCACCCTTTCCAAAACCCTCACCCAAAGTTCATTTTCATAAGATTAGTGAGATTCACATTGAATCTTGCTAATTTTGCTGAAATTTACACTGATGAAATCGATTTCCTTAAGTCTGAAATCGATTTCCTGCTGAACGTAATTTGTTTTTTTTTTGAAAACTGCACTATGGAAATCGATTTCCCCCCTGCATGAAATCGATTTCCTGCTGGCAGAATGTGGTTTTTTGCCTTTTTTATGCTTGTTTTGGCTTCCTTCTTCCTCCATTTCATTAATATCTTTGGATCTAGGATGTTGATAGGTTTGAAATGACCTAATCCATAATATTAGATGAATGATATTAATGATAGTGTGAGTTGATTATCTTTTGTGAATTTTATTCTTCTTCCTCCATTTCATTAATATCATTGGATCTAGGATGTTGATAGGTTTGAAAGGACCAAATCCATAATATTAGATGAATGATATTAATGATAGTGTGAGTTGATTTTACTTTAAGCATTTTATCTTCTTCTTCACCTTTTTTCCTTTTGATCGATGAAAGTCTTAATACTTTGAGAATTCTTATGGATTCTTAGTAAAGACTAGATCGTTACCTATTTTCTTTTCGTGCGGTATTGCTTTCGGAGAATGATCTACATATCATTTCTCTCGCATGCATTAGCACATAAAGTTTTGACCGGCCTCGTTGTAGGGTGATTTCTACATAAATCACTTGGCGATCTGCTTAACATAGCGCAATATTTCGTGTCCTGAACAAAAAAGATCAAATATGGAAGAGAATTGTATGCGGTTGATTTAAGACTTATGGAGGTTTATCGTGTAGTCGCTATGATTTTATCAAGCTTCTGATAAAGTTCCATTGAATTTAAATCCGAGAACATTCTTCACTCACCATCGATCTTTACTACTAACTTTGATAACATACTTGACAAGTTTCAAGATGGTTATCTTTAACATCTAACAATTGACTTTAATTTCTGCAATTTATTATATTGCTCTTTATATTTTGCTTTATGCTTTACTTCATCATTTCATCATATTTACATTCCGCTATTTTTCCTTTGTCCACTTGGACGTTTATATTTCCGCTATTTTCTCTTTGTCCATTTGGACATTTATTTTCCGCTATTTTCTCTTTGTCCATTTGGACGTTATGTTTATGCTTCCGCTATTTTTCTTTTGTCCACTTGGACCATACTTTACTTTTATGCTAAAACACTAATAAATAACAAAAATCTAAAAAACTCTTAAGGCTCTTTTGGACTATTGGTTACTATCCTGAGCATTTTGGAGATTCAGACTTATGGACTTAGTGCCTCTGGACCCCCTATTCTGTTATTACTCTGCTATTATTCTGTCTGTCTGGCATTGGATTGTTGTCTGTTTGTATGTGCAGGTATTTCCTTGAAAGTCCTTGATGGTTAATTCCAAGGCATTGAGATAAGGATTTTACCCGAAAACAGCCGTTACTCTGCCCGATCTTTGTCAGAATTTTAATGTGCTTAATGCAAAGTGGTGCTAAGACAATAAGTTCATCTGGATCCCCAAGCGATAATGTTGGTTTAGTATTGATATTCCAAAGGAAGGGAAATCTACCTTGACTCACAATGTCAAGTATTGGCTTCTTATTTCGGTTAGACCGTTCTTTTCCTTAGCTTTTATTTTACGCAATAGGATAGCCTCTTCATCTCCTCCCATTCTTAAATTTTCAAAATATTCTCCCTTTTTCAAAAACCTTCTTATGTTTGCAAACCTTTTAAAAACCTTTTCTTTAAAATATCTTTTGCCCTTAGTGGCTTTTTCTTCAAAAGTTTAGACTCCGTTAATTGTCGAAACGAGTGGTTATACCCCACGATTTTGAAATTGATTGATATAATGAGATCTTTTCCGCGTGAGAGAGCTAGTGGCATACTCGTTGATTTTATCCGAGTTGGAGCCCTTCTTTCATTTGCGATGCAAAGAACTCGTTTGTTCTCATGCTCAAGATCAATGGCTGAGTATTTCTCTCCAACGACGATAAAGTGTTTATTCGTTTTAAAAATGTTTTCCCTTTAAGCGGAACTACATTAGCTCTGACTTCTCCATTGCACCGAGGAGGTATGTAGGCCCAAGGCTTAACGTCTTGCCGAGCTTATTTTAAAAAATAAAATAAACCCTTTTTTAGCACACACACAACACAAATTTTCAAAAAGGTTCCTGTGGAATACCACAGATATGAGGGGTGCTTAAAACCTTCCCCTTGTATAAACAACACCCGTACCTAAGATCTCTTCTTTTTGTTTTAAAAACAAACTTTGGTTTTTCTCGTTCTTTTCCCTTTTCCTTTGGAAATAATAAAAGCGCGGTGGCAATTTCAAACGAAATATTGATTCGAGTCAATCCCATGGCTTCGATATCAGATTTTCCCCGCTACAGAAAAATGGCGACTTCACTGGGGATCCAGTTTTAAGTGTGTTAAGCCTATTTTTGTTTATCTGTGTGTTTTTACCTGTATATACTGTTGTGTGCTTTGTTTGTTTATCTTCTTTTTTTTTTGGTGCTCGATGGTTCCTCTGTGATGAGATAAAGTTCTAACCCGAACTTTGGTGAGTAACTTGAGATCGGAGGTGGTAAGACCAATAGTCGCATGTCAGGAGCAATCCTTAACATGAGCGTCATATGGTGGAACCTCAATCAGTGGAGGCCTCATGGAAGGTAGTAGAGGTTGTTACGAATCATCGTGATAACGCTATTACTTTCAATAGTGAGTGTCCGTAGAAGCTGAATGGCCTAGAACCTTTTAACCCATCTAAGCCTTTTTAGGATGTAGTGCAGAAACAAGATCAAGTACCAATTTGAGCTTGTTGTCATGCGATACTACGCTCAGACGAGGTCTTTTTAGGCATATTATTGGCGCCCATGAGCAATTGTGCGTGCCGATAATGTCCGATAGAAGATTGAAAACTCTGGGAATCTTTGTAGAACCCGTTCGGCAGGTACAAAATTCCCTAGATCATACCTTTTGGGATGGGTAGACCCATGGCTCCATGCTCGTGATGTCGAACCTTTGAACTTGGATTATGTGACCTTGCATGCTCTTGATTGTGGTTGATGCATAAACCATGCATTCATGCATCCATGAAAACTCTTTTTCTTTTGATTTTCAAGGAACTTAGAGGTCTTTCCTTGTAAACATCATAAGTTTCATCAAACTCAATGGATCTTGGGTGTTGATGGGGTGAAAATTCTAATCCACCAAAATGGATGATTGATTTTGATGATAACTTAATCAAAGCTTTAGTCCAATGTTTGAGTGTTTACAAGTTAATATCTTAAGTTCCTTGAAACTCAAAAATTAAAATAAAATTAAAAAAAAACAAATTACTGCATTGCATGCATCATTCTACATTTGGTCCTGCTTTCTAAAGAAATTATCCAGAGCCTTATTTCCTTTCTCCTGGTATCATCAGTACAACACTCTTGCTAAGAAGAAATGGAAAGCATCAAACAAGAGATTCTTGAGCTCCGTGAAGAGGTGGTTACTTTGAAGGCTGGTATGGAGCATCTGACTGCTCTGGTTGAGGCTTTAGTTGCTGCCCAAGTCAATCCTTCTATGGAGGAAGAAAGGATGGCAAAGGTCTTTCTTGAAAATCTGAACTCATCCTTTCCTAAGGGGACAGTAGTCCATACACCTACTGACTCCCGCAGAGAGGTGGATATGAATGCGCTTCTAGAAAATGATGTCCGAAAGGAGGGTTTGCTTGAAGAAGGTAACTCAGTTGGTAGTGTGAAGAAGTTTGGTAATGACTTTTCAAAGAAGAGAATCAGGGGAGGAAACAATCATCACCAACATCAGCATGTTTCCTATGTCATTCCTGTATCCAATTCAGTTCATGCAATTCCAGATTATCAGCAGAGTGCTCGTCAACAAGCTTTTCCACCGAACGAGCAAAATCAACCTCAAAAGGGGAATTTTGATCCCATCCCCATGACTTACACAGAATTGTACCCTGCTTTGATTTGTAAGAATTTGGTTCAGATAAGGTCACCGCCTCCTGTTCCCGAGAAACTCCCTTGGTGGTACAAAGCTGATGTCACTTGTGCTTTTCATCAGAATGCTCCTGGACATGACTTAGAGGATTGCTGGCCTCTCAAGATTGAAGTTCAAAGATTAATCCATGCTGGTATTTTGACTTTCCGAGATGTTGGTCGTGCTGTTCAATTCAATCCTTTGCCAAAGCATGAATGAATCACTATTGATGGTAGCCTGAAGTTTGTAAGATGTTTCCTTCAGCACAAGCCCAGATGGACAGAGTTTTCTTAGTTTTTAGAATTCTTACTGGTTTTCATTCGTAATATTTCTTGTTTTTCAATGCATTGTTTGCATGTAGAAACTTGTTTATTTTTGAATGTTAATGCTAATACAATGATAATGTTTGTTTTGAAGTAATCCATTCGTTTCACTCATGTTTATTTGTTTTTATGCATTATGATACCAATTGCTTTTTCCAAACTCTTGCTTATGCAAAGATTGGAAGGAGGATGATGATCTGAAAACGCAAAATTTCTGGTTGTATGCTTTTGAATAAGACCCTGCTGATGATGTACATGCATTGTTTCAAATTCCCAAACACCGGAGATATAAGGAAGATAATCCCTTGTTAACCCCTTTGAGCCTTGAAGTAGGAGTTTCTTTTCTAAACAAAAAAACCCTAATTTTAAACCTGGGGCAGGGTAGTCTTCAGTTAATTTGACCGAGTGTTCATATTTCAAAAAGGATTGTGCATCCAAAGGTCAAGCATGTCATATCCACATCAATGGTTGGATCATGGAAAACCACAATGGTTATTCCCCGCACATCAAAAGGCTGGAAAATGTGAAACCACAATGGTTATCCTTCATCCGCCAAAAAGTGAAGCAGTCACAACCCTCTCAAGAAGTCAAGACAGAGTTAATGTCACACGATTTGTTCAAATCAAAAGAATGAATAAAAAAGAAAAGAAAAGAAAAGAAAAGAGAAACAAAGATCGCTAAGTCAGAAACTTGAAAACAAGTGACTTAGGCAAAAGTTAGAGCATCCCGCTGGACGACCAATGCAAAAGAATCAGTCCAGGCAAAAGTTAGGGAAAATAAAAAAAAAGTGAAAAGTGAAAAGAAAGGACTACAAAGCAAAAGTCCTCAACAGTGAACAAATCTGTGTGAATACAAAAATGAAGACAAAAGGGTGACTGCTACTCCAAGAAAGCTTCATTAGGTCCTTAATGGCACAAACTCCTTTTGAGAGATGAATACTCATGTTGAGTTAACTGAACATAGGATTGGAGAACATCACGAAGTTGGGGTGGGCTAAATAAACTTTGAGCCTAAAAATCTTTTTTTTTCTGAAAACCGTGAACCAGGCCACGTTACAACCCTCAAAAGTCCTAATTGAAGCAGGGTTTATTTCGAAAGCATACTTAAACAAGAAAGCGTTCCTGACTCCTATCGGTTATGCTGAAAACTTGTGTTGGTATCATATGCATACAAAAATCAATGTCATTCCTTAACCAGTGATTCGTTCACAAGGTTTTGTGACATCTTTTCAATAAAACTTCAAGACTTAGATAATTGTTGCATTTTCATTATCATTCTCAGAATAAACATTTTTCTGCTTGAAAACATTTGTTTGACATCCAGGAAGTTTACATCTGATCATCAGTAGAAAACTAAAACATTGTCAGGGGCATGTTGTTTTCCCAGTATAATGCTTTTGCAAGTTTGATTACCATCATGGGGCAAAGCTTGAAGACTCTGTCGAGTAAAAGAATGTGCCAAGTTTAGTCAATCAGGGGCAGTTACGTCGAGATTTGATGAATCTCTCCAAGAATCTGTTGATCTGGGGCAGATTATTCCAAAGTCTTCATGATGCCAAGGATCTCTATGAACCTTTTGAGGTAGTTTCCTTTCATAGATCATGTAGTTTGGGGCAAGTTGTGAATCAGAAGTTACCTTGATCACCTCATTAGCTTGAAGTACAAAGGTTGTTTCCATGATTAGTCCAGAGTATGTCACTCTCTACCAAGAAGTTTTGAGACAACGGTTGACTGTTGGGTTTTCTTTCTCACCTTGTGTTGAGTTTTGAACTAAAATCCCCCGCATGTTAACTTGTTTGCCTTGATGTTAACTTCTTAGTTCCTCTGCAAGTTCGGAATGGTGATTTTCTCCAAAGAAATTTTCCCTGATTCCCCATAATAGAGCTTGATGTGTTGTCCAATATTTTTGTTAAGAAGAAGATGATCTGTAAATTCCTCGCAAAGATTGTTAATCCCCACTGAGTTTGTTCCTCGTGGAAGAA
Source organism: Vicia villosa (assembly GCF_029867415.1). Lineage (NCBI taxonomy): Eukaryota > Viridiplantae > Streptophyta > Magnoliopsida > Fabales > Fabaceae > Vicia > Vicia villosa. The sequence continues at coordinate 509,398 of NW_026705615.1, read as the reverse complement.
TTTTGCATTGGTGTTCCTCCTCAGCTCATTTGTCAGGATGGAATTAATCCCCAGTTGAGTTTATTCCTCAAGGGGCAAATCTTTGTTTGACCGTTCCTATCCAGTTTGTTCTTGGAGTTGAACTTTGGTCTCTTACAATACTATTTTGAACCTCTCTAGGCTGGGAAACCTAGATTGAGGAGGCATTTATTTTGCACCTCTTGAGGATTCTGCTTTCCCCAATAATGGAGAATTTATTTGTGATTGATGTTCTTATCAGATATTGAAAGGCTTATTTCCCAGTAGTGTTGTCATTGCACTCCGTTGGAATTTGTACTTGAAAGCAAGGTGTAACACCCAAATTCTACCCAGGCATATAGGTACAATTATCAGAGTATAAAAATTAAATTCATAAAAACAATTAGGGCGTTACACTTAAGTAACCACGTAACCAAACATAGCATACTCGCAAAAGATGCGTAACACAAATAATCAAAGAGGACGGATACACATAAACACCTGAATGTATTCATACTTATATAAATGCATCGGTAAACAAAATATCCACAACATTCTTCCAAAATACATCGCATGAGAAGGTATTCAAAATACATAATACGAATGCATCTAAAGGATCAAATATACATCAAAAGGATCCTATAAGCATTATCTACAAAATAAGTGTTCGATCCCCCCCCCCCTTAGGTGTTACGTATCATGAGCGGACGACACCAAAACGGACGACTACAAAGAGAGCACCTACACTTGCGGATCACCTGCACATTACCCACGAGTAGGTAACATTAAGGCAGAAGGGTGAGAATATAATTCATAAAGAAAGCATGATCAATATAGTAATGCCCACAACTATCATTAAGAATCATATAACAAGATAATCCAACAAGTCAACCACAGTCAATATATAAGTAATGCGGTACATGAATGATAACATAAATTATAAGGACCGACGATGATGAATGAGACTCGACTATGCGTATGCATGTGGTACCAAATCCGGAGTAAAACTCCTCCTTGTCATTATGACAAATACACCTGCGAAGCATTATGCTGGGACTTTATTCCACTCAGGAAGCCCGCAGGCTGTCGTCATCGAGCACGCAGCTCCCACTGATGACCTCTTGCCACTCAGGCTCATTACATTACCGAGCATTAAGCCCCTACTGGTAACCATGCCCGCAGGCCATCTGTTAACAGCATTCTGCCATTAACGTATTGAAATGTTATGCTGTGCATACAAACGACTCGATTACATAACAACAACAACAATAATATAACTCGGTCACATATCCTCATCACACCGGTTATATTAATCCACGCGGATACATCATCAAAATTGCCACTCAGGCGTTCATATCCACACAGCACACATATACCGTCCAAACATACTTGATTAGCAAATATCATTTCACAAAAATACATTTATGAAAAATTCATTCAACCACTAACACACTCCTCCTTATCATAAAGCATACTCAAGGGTTCTCATAATACTTCAAACGGCGTGTAGAAACGACCCACGGTTCAAAAGATACAACAAAACGAAGTTTGGAAAAACAAAATTTCACACAGTCCGCTTGAGCTCCGCTCAGCGGACCCGGACAGAAAAATCACCAAACGAAAATACAGAACCTCCGCTCAGCGGACCCGGACAGGGATTTCCTGCAAAAGGACCTCCGCTCAGCGGACCCCCTCCGCTCAGCGGACCTGCGTAAACCCAGAAAAACCAGTTCTGCAACAGACCGTCTCAGCTCCCTCTAAACCATTCAAAACCCATTTAAACCTTCATCCCAACACCAATACAACACAAACATGCTATATATACACCTAATCCATGATTAATACATGGTTGAATCATCACATATTATCTTTGACCTATATTTCTTCATAAGCAAGGAAACATGGAGAAATGAAAAAAAACATGATCCATGGGAATATCTATCATCATAGTACACATACACACCACAAAATCAAGTTTATATCTTCAAAACTCACAAAACACACAATTTGCCATTGTTGAGCAAGCTTGGAAAAGAGGAAGAACAAGAACAAAGCATACAAAACTACAAGAACCATACAATCAAGATAAACTATATTCATCCCCCTTACCTTGGTTGGATTCTTGGCTCTAGCTTGGTTTGGATTCTACAACTCTCTTCTTCTCTTCGTTTTTCTCTTCTTTCTCTTCTCTTCCCAAGTTCTCTTTCTTTCTTTCTATCTCAAAATATCTCATTTTCTCTCTATATCAAAATATCTCTTTCTATTTCTCTACTTCTCATTTTCCCCCACTCAACTTTCATAAATTCTAATTTTGGCCCAAATGTCACTAAACATTAATTCTAACCAATTAACACCCAAAACATAATAATTACACACATGGAAAGTAATAAGTAAAATATTAACATAATTAAAATTTACCGACCGACTCGACTCAAAAACGGTAAAATTAGGAAAATGTAGCAAACATCACAATTAATCAGAAAAACACATTTATGGGCGTTACACAAGGGGCAGGTTTTGTCCTCAGCATGTTTTGTTGACAACAAATACAAGCCTCTTTATTTGAGCAAGTTTGTATGTCTTCACATATCAATCTTATCTTCAAAGCAAGTGATAATCTCTCAGGCTTTATGAACTTCTTGATTCCCAAATGGAAGAAGCTCAGCAAATGGTAAGTCGCTTCAGTATAAGTGACAGTTTGCAGTCAAGTGGAAGAAGAGCAAATGGTAAGTCGCTTCAGTATAAGTGACAGTTTGCAGTCAAGTGGAAGAAGCTCAGCAAATGGTAAGTCGCTTCAGTATAAGTGACAGTTTGCAGTCAAGTGGAAGAAGCTCAGCAAATGGTAAGTCGCTTCAGTATAAGTGACAGTTTTGCAGTCAAGCAGAAAAAGCTCACTTTCCTTGAAAATCCCCACAGAATTTGTTTCTAGGTGGATAATATGTTTCAGTTATTCTGTTCAAATGTCTACGATTAGAAGACCAGTGAGTTTCTCCCTCACTTGGTCCAGTCTTTTTGGGGCAACTTCTTTCCATTTGGTCATGGATTGAATTTTGGTTGCTGGACAATGAATATTGAGATTATGCATTTGTGTTTGCATCCTCAAAAATTATTGATTACTCTTCACCATCAGTGATACGAAGAGGCATCTCTTTCTACCTCCAGTGGGACGTTGGTAGTTCACCTTCGGTGGAATGTTGGTGTATTTTGTTATCTTCATCGTCAGTGGTACGTCGATGTATTTTTCTTCAATACCTTCAGTGGAACGTTGGTATGTGTTATCGTTAGTGGTACGGAGATACATCTCTTTCTACCTCCAGTGGGACGTTGGTAGTTCACCTTCAATGGAACGTTGGTGTATTTTGTTATCTTCATCGTCAGTGGTACGTCGATGTATTTTTCTTCAAATACCTCCAGTGGAATGTTGGTATATGTTATCGTTAGTGGTACGGCGATACATCTCTTTCTACCTCCAGTGGGACGTTGGTAGTTCACCTTCAGTGGAACGTTGGTGTATTTTGTTATCTTCATCGTCAGTGGTACGTCGATGTATTTTTCTTCAATACCTTCAGTGGAACGTTGGTATATGTTATCGTTAGTGGTACGGCGATACATCTCTTTCTACCTCCAGTGGAACGTTGGTAGTTCACCTTCAGTGGAACGTTGGTGTATTTTGTTATCTTCATCGTCAGTGGTACGTCGATGTATTTTTCTTCAATACCTTCAGTGGAACGTTGGTATATGTTATCGTTAGTGGTACGGCGATACATCTCTTTCTACCTCTAGTGGGACGTTGGTAGTTCACCTTCAATGGAAAGTGGGTGTATTTTGTTATCTTCATCGTCAGTGGTACGTCGATGTATTTTTCTTCAATACCTTCAGTGGAACGTTGGTATGTGTTATCGTTAGTGGTACGGCGATACATCTCTTTCTACCTCCAGTGGGACGTTGGTAGTTCACCTTCAATGGAACGTTGGTGTATTTTGTTATCTTCATCGTCAGTGGTACGTCGATGTATTTTTCTTCAAATACCTCCAGTGGAACGTTGGTATATGTTATCGTTAGTGGTACGGCGATACATCTCTTTCTACCTCCAGTGGGACGTTGGTAGTTCACCTTCAGTGGAACGTGGGTGTATTTTGTTATCTTTATCGTCAGTGGTACGTCGATGTATTTTTCTTCAATACCTTCAGTGGAACGTTGGTATGTGTTATCGTTAGTGGTACGGCGATACATCTCTTTCTACCTCCAGTGGGACGTTGGTAGTTCACCTTCAATGGAACGTTGGTGTATTTTGTTATCTTCATCGTCAGTGGTACGTCGATGTATTTCTATTCATACCTTCAGTGGAACGTTGGTATGTGTTATCGTTAGTGGTACGGCGATACATCTCTTTCTACCTCCAGTGGAACGTTGGTAGTTCACCTTCAGTGGAACGTTGGTAGTTCACCTTCAGTGGAACGTTGGTGTATTTTGTTATCTTCATCGTCAGTGGTACGTCGATGTATTTTTCTTCAATACCTTCAGTGGAACGTTGGTATATGTTATCGTTAGTGGTACGACGATACATCTCTTTCTACCTCCAGTGGGACGTTGGTAGTTCACCTTCAGTGGAACGTGGGTGTATTTTGTTATCTTCATCGTCAGTGGTACGTCGATGCATTTCTATTCATATCATCAGTGGAACGATGGTGTGTTCTCTGTTAACGAAGGATAGGTATTCTGATTCCCCAGTGAAAGAGGATGCATATTTCTCATCCCTAGTGAAAGAGGATGTCCCCTTTTCACACCCTAGTGAAAGGTGATGCTTTAACCTCTCTGGCGCGAAATGTTTTCCCCAGTGAAGTTTCTTTTCCCAGCAAAGTTTCGTCTCTCCAACAGATTCTTATCTTCACTAGTGGAATTCTTCCCACAAAGACATTTTGTGTTCCCAGTGGATTTCCTTTGCATCCCCAGTGTTTCTATGTTTCATCATCATCATATGCATTCATTAAACCTTTGCATTGCATCTTAGGATCAAAAATTGTGTGTTTTATATATTTAAGTCTCTTCAATCTCGTCAAAACGAAGATTTGCAATCATCGTACCTCCGGATCGAAGAAACTTAAATAGGGGCATCTGTCATACCCCAATTTTTGACCCTAAGATCATATATCATTCATATCCCAATCATTAATCAAGAGCTTCACTTGGAAGTTTTGTTTGTGGTGTTGCACTCACCTCATCAATAAGAGGGACCGTCAAGCACCAATGATTGTTTATCTTGTATGCATATTATACTAACCCAAATACCAAAAATATTGCTTTGTTTCTTTGTAGGCTTTTGTTTTGTAGGTACCAAGCCAAGACGTGCAATAAACAAGGCATTTTCCACGTTTTGGACTGATGAAATCGATTTCCCTCTTGGGTAAATCGATTTCCCTACAATAATTCTCAACAAAATCACATTCTGGACAACATGAAATCGATTTCCCTCCTGGGCTAATCGATTTCTCTAGTGTATTTTGCGCCAAATTCTCTTCTGGAACAGAATGAAATCGATTTCACTCCTGGGGGAAATCGATTTCCTTAAGGCGAAATTCAAAAAAATAGAGAGGGAAGCTTGATTTGATTTTGGCACCTATTTTCTTTGACCATTTTTGTCATTTTACCAATTTTCCACCTCACCAAAATAATTCCCTTCATTAATTCCATTTTAACCTCATTTTACCACTTTTTACCATTTAAATGCCACTTTAATCACCAATTAAACACAAGTTAATGAACCAAGAGCAAATGACCAAATTGCCACTACTCTTGCTCTCATCCTATAAATAGAGGCCACTACTCTCTCATTTCTCAAGCTTGGAGAGCCAAAAAATTGCTTGCAAATTCATTTCTCACCCTTTCCAAAACCCTCACCCAAATTTCATTTTCATAAGATTAGTGAGATTCACATTGAATCTTGCTAATTTTGAACTAAACCTCCTACATTTCTCTCTTTTCTTTTGTTGTTCATCTCCAAATTTGAAGGATCTATACACTTTGTGCTTGCTCTTGAAGCTACTCCAAGACTTTTGTTCAAGAAGTGGTAATTTGCTAGATCCATGATGTAGATCTTTATTGCTTGTGTTCAATGCATCTTTGATGCTATATTGATGATATTGATGATATTTTACATTTCTCTTTGTCCATTTGGACGCTATGTTTATGCTTCCGCTATTTTTCTTTTGTCCACTTGGACCATACTTTACTTTTATGCTAAAACACTAATAAATAACAAAAATCTAAAAAACTCTTAAGGCTCTTCTGGACTATTGGTTACTATCCTGAGCATTTTGGAGATTCGGACTTATGGACTTAGTGCCTCTGGACCCCCTATTCTGTTATTACTCTGCTGTTATTCTGTCTGTCTGGCATTGGATTGTTGTCTCTTTGTATGTGCAGGTATTTCCTTGAAAGTCCTTGATGGTTAATTCCAAGGCATTGAGATAAGGATTTTACCCGAAAACAGCCGTTACTCTGCCCGATCTTTGTCAGAATTTTAATGTGCTTAATGCAAAGTGGTGCTAAGACAATAAGTTCATCTGGATCCCCAAGCGATAATGTTGGTTTAGTATTTGTCGCGGGCGAAAAACCGTTTTGTTCCTCTTTTTTGTGGAATGAGACACCTGATGCCTTCTTTGGGCTCGAGTGCTCAAAAAAATGATTTTTCTTTTGTACCGACCAAACTTTTTATTATTTCCAAAGGAGGAAAAGGAAAAAAGCTGCAATAACCTAAAAGTGGGGGGAGATCTTGGGTAAGAGGGTTGGTTATACGAAGGGAAGGTATTAGCACCCAACGTATCTGTAGTACTCTACAGGGTTCTTTATTGTTTTTTTATTCTATGCTACGGTGAAGGTTCTGTTGTGAAATAGGTGGGACCTAAGGTGTTTGTTTGATTATGCTCGCAAAGATCATCGCGATCCTCTGCATACATATCCCTTAGAGGGAATCAGAGCATCTGTAGCTCGGGGTCTACGGGTGCTAAGGTTTGAATGGTTTTTTTTGTTTTGTTTTGCTCGCCAAGGATCGACCTTGTGCCTACGTATTCTCAAAGGGATGTTGAGAAAGTCAGAGCAATCGTAGTTCCCACTTATGCTAGTGGAAGCAAAGGAAAATAGACAAATGTCGTCTAAATGCTAGATGTATCTAATCTATATCATCACATACATCTGTTTGATTTTGTTTGAAAATCTTTTCATTATAAGCCCGGGGCCATGCCACTTAGGGTGCTTAGAATGATAAAGATGTTTTTGTTTAACCAGCCTTGTGGCAAAAGTTTCAATGAAGTCAGCCTTGTGACAAAAACTTTGATTAATCAGCCAGCCTTGTGGCAAAAGTTTCAATGAAGTCAGCCTTGTGACAAAAACTTTGATTAATCATCCAGTACGGTGGTAAAACAGTTTGATTGATTAGCCAGCCTTGTGGCAAAAAGAAAGTTGGATTGATTAGCCAGCCTTGTGGCAAAAAAGTTTGATTGATTGATTGATTGTTTGTGATGATATAAAAGAGATACTCCTAGCATAGAGATGAAAAATGTCTAATCTCCTAGGGTATTTGATTTGGATATTGGGGATGCTTATAAGAAGCCCGTGGGTCCTTGTACGAAGCCCAAGAGGAGGCTATCCGAGGGTCCTTGCATTGTAAGCCCAAGAGGAGGCTATGGGAGGGACAATCCAGGGTCCTTGCATTGTAAGCCCAAGAGGAGGCTATGGGAGGGTCACTCGTTTGTACAAAGCCCAAGGGGAGGCATGGTATAGTTGGTCTGAGCTCTTAGGGCGATTTCACCGGGAAACCATACTCTATGTCCTAACCTAAACTAGTGGAGATTCTTTGCACGAAGCCCAATAGGAGGCTATGGGGAACCTAGTGTTGTACTAAGTTGAATAAGCATATAACACAATCACAAGTATGAACAAGTACAAACAAACATGAACAAGTACATGAACAGTTATATATGACAGAGTGTGTGTATATAATGGAGTTTATGAAGGAAATATACCTGTAAGCATGCTCCATTTGTATATATAGGGGCTCGGGACTCATACTCGAGGAGAGGTCCACTTGAATTTATTCAAAGCTATGTAAACAGGTATTTACAAAAAGGGCTTGGGACTTATACCTACATGGAGGCCCATGGTATTTTTGGGAAGATTTAAAGAAACCTTCATTTTTGGTTTGTTATTCAAAGTTAAAAATCAAACTGATCGAGATATGTACAAAAGGCGTACAATGAAATACCTAATTTCATGTACATGAATGGGTATGTACAAAAGGGCTTGGGACTTATACCTACGTGGAGGCCCGTGTTTTATTTACAAAACATGGTTGATTGTTTTTATTTACAAACGCGTCGTTTGAAAAACTGTTTGAAAGTTTGTTTTGAAAGAGTTTTCTGTACAAAGAAAAACTGTATAAAAGGAGTGGGTCTTATACTCTCTAATATTCGAGAGGCCCCTGTTTTATTTTCATAAAACAGGGTGGATGGTTTTGAAAATGATTTGAATGTTTTTTGAAAGAACTGTTTGGAAGCAATTTGGAAAAAGTTTTCTGTTAAAAACTGTACAAAGAAAAACGGAAGGGACTTATACTCTCTAATATTCGAGAGGCCCCACATCGTTTTGAAAATCAATTGATCAATTAAAAAGATTTAATCAATAGTTTCAAAAAGAAATGGTTTATTGTTTTGAAAAGAATGATCGTTTGTTTTAAAACAATTTGAATTTGACAAAAGTCAACTTAATTAAGTAAAAATCAAATTTTAATGCTTAATTAAGACCTAAAAAATTAGGGTTTGATCACAAAAATATTTACAAGTGATTAGGTTTGAAAAATCAAATGAAAAACAAAATTTAAAGTATTAAAAAACACTTAAAAACATGTCATTTTAAACCTATTTAAAAATGTATTAAATAAATATTTTTTGGTGATTTTTTTTGGTATTCATAAAATACATATATTAAATGAGAAGTGTACAAAAAATGAAATTAAAATGAGTTAATTTGATTGGTTAAATTAAATGATGAAGTTGTTAAAAAAATGAAGAAAATAAGTGGTAAAAAATTGGGTTTTGTCTTTATAAGGGTTTGAACCCACGCCCTTATACTTACCAGCCAAAACAACAACCAACTGAGCTGCGCGCGCAGCTTGTTAATAATACACACTCATTTGATTATATTTAAAACTAACAATTTGAAAATTCTGAACAGAAAATGGCGCCAAGAACACCATCCCCATTTGATTTTGAAAATTATGAAAACTGAACCAAATTGATCAAGTGAAGGGTCTAACTCACTCGTTTTTTCACAAGGATCATGATGGTACCATTTAATTTCATTTATTTTAACTCTAAGGCCACTGATTCTCTGATGAACACGAAGAACCCTAATATGACAAATCATTGTGAAATCGTGTATGATCATGATATGATGCAATTGATTGAGGGTTAATGATCCTCATAGGTGCAGAAACAAGATGGTATATCAATATTTCATTTATGATGCGTGCATGATAGAGTTTGAAGTTCATGAGGCTTACCTTCAAAAACGGCCAAACTGGAAATTGAAATCGTGCCTGGAGGTGTTACAGATGTTGTTTCTTGATCTGGACAGCATCAATGGACCTTATGGAACATGTTTGAATGCTTGGAACAGTTTGAATTCATCTGAGCTAAGCTATGGAACCTGAACTGCAGTTGCTTCAAGTATGAATCGAATTTGAAGATGGAGATGTTTCAGATCATGGATGATAGTTGGGATAGCTCATATATGGTATATGGAATGTGTTTGGAAGGTTAGTTTGGACAGATATGAGCTTGAATGAAAATTGGCATGATAAGGCTCATTATGTGTTCATATGGAGGTGAGGTAGTGATTTTGAATTCTGAGTGTTTTTGGGGTGTGTGGATGGATCAAACACTTCACATTTGATGTTTATGGGATGTTAGAACCCTCACTTTGCTTAGAAATTGCAAGAGATGGAAATTGCAATTCTCCCTCTTTGAAACTCATGAAACTTGTAACTTAAGAAAGAAGAGAGAAAACCTATGATTATGAGGTTTTGGTGTGAATTTGAATGAAGTTTGGACCTCTATTTATAGGCCAAGGATTCTGAACTCCAAGCTTTGCAAGTTGATCAAAGAATGGTGATTTGGCACTTAAGAGATAGAATGGAATCTTACCATTAAATGCATATGGTTAAAGTTACTAAACCATGGTTAAATTGGCTATGCTTCTTATCTCTTTCCCATCTGTCTCAAATCAGAAAAAATATCTCCAATTATTGCCTCTATGCATCATTACTTGGTCCATTTGGCAATTTGGTTCATAACTTTGTGAAAATGGCTTGAAATTTCAAGTGAAAAGTTCACTAATGGCAAAATTCAAAACCATAGCTACACTCCATATTTTTTCATGCTCTTGGACATTTTGAAAAGCTCATATTACACACTTCAAAACCCTAGTTGAAAGTTTCTTCAAGACCTTTAAGGAAATGGGTGAAAAAGATCCATGAACTTTGAAGAAAATGAGATTTCAAGTGAAACTTTCAAAAAGTACCAACTTTGAAGCACCATATCTCTTAAATGGTTGATCTTATGGAAAAAATTTATATGTGTCAAAGTTGTTTATTGGATCAAAATCTACAACTTTCATGTTGGAAGTTTTTTTCAGTTTGTAGGTGAAATTTTGAGAAATTCCCTTCCAAAGTTTGGAAAAAACCATTGAAAAACACTTAGAAATTTTTCTAAGTATGAAAAGTCAAACTTTTGACTTTTGATTCTTGATTGATTTTCTTGATTTTTCTTGATCAAATGACTTCTCATATCATATATTGATGATTCAAAACTTCAAAAGTCATGGTTGACCAAAATTCCCCAAAAGTCAATGGTGATCTTGTACAGTTGACTTTTTCAGACGAATCGCGTTTCTGGAGATTTCAAATGAAACAAGCTATCCTCATCAAATGAATAGTATGAATGGATCATATTGAAGCATTTGAGGATATTGAATCATGATTTGAGTTGTGGCACCATGTCCTGATTAAAAAGTCAGTGGTTTAGTGAATTAGGTCAAAAAACCCTAATTGTCGACCTGATGAAATTGATGCCTGTAGGACTTGGATTGAGATACAATTTCCATTGTATATTGTCATAGGGATTATTTGAAGATGATTGAAACCTTTGATTGACTCCCTGGGGATTTTTAGGGTTTCCCAAATGTGATCCCTGATTTCAGTCCCTGATAGTTCAAAAACCCTGATCTGAGGATTTGTCTGATCAATCTTTGTATAGGAGATGTTCTGAGCCAATGGATTAGGTCAAAATGATGTACTTGGGGTTTTGAGGTCATGTCCCAAGTCATTAGGTCAAATCCTGAGCAAAAGTCAAGAGTATGCTGTCTTCAGTCAAAACCCTAATTCAGTCGATTCAAAGCTGTTGAGTTTGTTGAAGTGAATCTCTGGGGACCAAATGTTGATTGTTGATGAAGATAGTTCTTTTGAAATGAAGGGAGAACAAAACCCTAATTGATTGTTACTTGTACTGATGAGTGTTTTCTTGATTAAACCCTGCTGAGTCACAAGTAACAAACACAAGCTATGCAATTTGTTAGAGATGCAAATGATGCATATGCAAATGATATGAGGTGGTATCTTAGGTCAAAAATTGGGGTATGACAGAATTGATATTCCAAAGGAAGGGAAATCTACCTTGACTCACAATGTCAAGTTTTGGCTTCTTATTTCGGTTAGACCGTTCTTTTCCTTAGCTTTTATTTTACGCAATAAGATAGCCTCTTCATCTCCTCCCATTCTTAAATTTTCAAAATCTTCTCCCTTTTTCAAAAACCTTCTTATGTTTGCAAACCTTTTCAAAACCTTTTCTTTAAAATATCTTTTGCCCTTAGTGGCTTTTTCTTCAAAAGTTTAGACACCGTTAATTGTCGAAACGAGTGGTTATACCCCACGATTTTGAAATTGATTGATATAATGAGATCTTTTCCGCGTGAGAGAGCTAGTGGCATACTTGTTGATTTTATCCGAGTTGGAGCCCTTCTTTCATTTGCGATGCAAAGAACTCGTTTGTTCTCATGCTCAAGATCAATGGCTGAGTATTTCTCTCCAACGACGATAAAGTGTTTATTCGTTTTAAAAATGTTTTCCCTTTAAGCGGAACTACATTAGCTCTGACTTCTTCATTGCACCGAGGAGGTATGTAGGCCTAAGGCTTAACGTCTTGCCGAGCTTATTTTAAAAAATAAAATAAACCCTTTTTTAGCACACACACAACACAGATTTTCAAAAAGGTTCCTGTGGAATACCACAGATATGAGGGGTGCTTAAAACCTTCCCCTTGTATAAACAACACCCGTACCTAAGATCTCTTCTTTTTGTAAAAGCAAACTTTGGTTTTTCTCGTTCTTTTCCCTTTTCCTTTGGAAATAATAAAAGCGCGGTGGCGATTTCAAACGAAATATTGATTCGAGTCAATCCCATGGCTTCGATATCAGATTTTCCCCGCTACACATGTCCAACACACAATATGGACAAAACTGAACAGATGCAAATGTTTGTCAACGGGCTCAGAATCAAGACAAAGCAGTTGATCGATATAGCAGCTGGAGGCTCAACAAATTTCACAACAGCCTCTGGTATCATCAAGATCATTGAAGCAATAGCTGCAAATGAGCATTTGGAGTTGTATGACAGGTATACGAGCAAACCTGAAGGAGTCATTGATCTGAAGCTAGACACCAACAAAATTCGGGTTGAAGATGCTATAGCTGCAGAGGTAGAAAAGAGACTAAAGGCTATGAATATAGGTACTCAATAGGTTGCTCAAGTCCAACACGCTCAACCTGTAATCTGTGAAATTTGTAATGGCCCTCACCAAACTGTGTATTGTGTTGCTACTCCCAAGCAAATTGAAGAAATCAAGTTCTTAAGGCAAAAAAATCCGTATTCTAACACCTATAATCCAGGGTGGAAGAATCATCCCAACTTCTCTTGGAAAGATCAACAACAAATTCCTCAAAAGGCAGAGTGGGAAGTAGCTATTGAGAGATTGGCTGGACAATGCTCTCTGTTTCAAGAAGAAACCAGAAACAACCACAGGAACACCACAGCTTCGATCAAAAATCTGGAAGTTCAAGTGGGTCAAATAGCACAGCATCTCACTCTACAGGCACAAGGTACCTTTCCGAGTTCAACTGTGAAAAATCCAAAAGACTAAGAGAAGATTAATGATGTTACTACAAGGAGTAAGAAAGTGGCAAAATCAGAAAAAGAAGAAGAGGAAATGGATGATCCCTTGGTGATTGAGGTAGATTTGGAGATAAGAGAGAATGTGAAAGAGCCCGTAGTTGTGATACCACCGGTTAAGCAACTTGAAGAGAAAAATAAGCAAAATGCTAAACCGGCAATCAAGCTACCTTTTCCTTCTAGAGTGACAAAGAAGAATTCAACAGAAAAGGATTTTGAGAAGTTTGCAGCTTTGTTTAAAAAGTTAGAAGTCAATCTCCCCTTCTTTGAAGCACTTGAGCACATGCCGTTGTATAAGAAATTTATGAAGGAGGTGATTGCTAAAAAGAGACCCGTGGGAGGAGAACCAGAAATTGCAACTGAAAAGTGTGGTATAGTCTCGCCAGCAGGGGAGATCCCCATCAAGAAGAAAGATCCTAGAGCAGTGGCGATACCATGCACAATCAAGAACAGAATGTTTAAAAAGGTACTCATTGATTCTGGTTCTAGTGTGAGTTTAATGCCACTATCTATCTTCAAAAAGCTTGAATTGGGAAAGATAAGCGAAAGTGAGACAAAATTAAAGTTTGCTGATCACACCATCAAGAAATCATATGGGGTAGCTCAAGATGTACTGGTGGAGATTGATAAGTTTGTATTCCTTGTTGACTTTCACATCATGGACATTCCTGAAGATGAAGAAACTCCTATCCTTCTTGGGAGACCCTTTTTGTTAACAAGTCGTTGCAACTTTGACATTGAGAAATGGACACTAACGGTGAAATCATTTGATGAAGAAGTAACCTTGAAGATGTTAGAAGTCAAAAAACAAAGTGCAGGTGTACATGATCAAGCTTCTGTTGGTATGATCGAAAGTGAGGGAGAAGACAAAGGTCCTAAACATCTCCAAGAAAAAGTTTCAAGCATAGCCTCTAGGGTGGAACCAAATTATGTAACTATCAAAAGTCCTAAGAAGGCTAAGGAAGTCAAGAAGAAGGTGGAAGAGAAAGAGCAAGGCGAGAAGAAGAATGTGGGAAGTGAATTAAAGAGAAAAGTTGTCCATGCTTTTAATCTTCATGAGTTCGTGGTTGCGGAAGTGGCAAGCAACAAGGTTTGGAAAAGGAAATACCCTCCATAATAAAGGGTAATGGACCGTCGAGCCATGCGACGTTAAACGAAGCGCTCCGTGGGAGGCAACCCACGATTTTAATAATTAATTTCTCTATTTGTTTGTTTTATTTTCAGGAAATAAAAGAGGGCATCTCTAGTGAAAGCTCGGAAGTGATCATTGGAGTGCAATACCCTTTGTAAGTAACCTCTCCAAGGCTTGTTCTAAAACATTGAGGCCAATGCTTAGTTCAAGTGTGGGAGGGGTTCTTTGCATTTGCTTTTAGTTGTTTTCCATTTTTGTTTTTGTTTGTGTGTTGTGTTGACATTGTGTTATAGATTGAGTGATGGATGCCGAATGAATGATGAATGGTAGTTAGTGGATGAAAGGTGCAACCTGAACTTAATCTCTTGAGGTACTTTGGAAGTGGACATAGCCGAAAGTGTCGGACGCAACTTGAAGAACTGGACTGAGAAGGTAAGTGGTGAAATCGAGCCGGAAAGGAAAGTCACATGACATAAAGGGTGTGTTGAAGCTGCAAACTTAGCCTACATGGTGAGGAACATAAAATGCCAAACACATGTAAAGATCATCATGAGAGTGAAATCTGGTATGACTTTATCTCTCTAATTTTGCGTTTGTCCTACCGACATAGTACAAATATGAAATCACACACTGAGGCACTTGTTTGTTCTCCCCAGAGCCTTTCCGTCCTTCATTTATTTATGTTTTATCCCTCGTTAAACCTGTTGAGCCATTCCCCCTTTTTATTTTCAACCCACACATGTCATCCTTAACCATAATTCTATCATCTTTGTTTGGCACTTGTGTAATTATTGTTTCTTTTGAATCTGTGTGAAATTGTAAGTTTGGGGTAGTGCTTAAGAAAATAAAGGGCAAGTGTGATATGAAAAAAAAAAAGAAAAGAAAAGTGTGTAAAGCACAAGAAAAAAAAGAAAAAAAAAAGTTTGAAACACTTGCCTAAAAAGATTTGAAAGACTCGAACGATGTTGATTACCCGGTAATTAGGTAAAAAGGAGAGTCTAAGAAGAAACCCCCTCACACAAAACCGAACACAAAGACAAGAAGAATAACATAAGTGCTAGTTCACAAACCATTTGCATATCAATTCCTTGTTTATCCTTCCATCCACCTCAGCCCCGTTACAACCTAAAAAGTCCTCAAAAGTGTGTGAATTATTTTTGTGTAGTGAAAGTAGGATGTATGCAAAGTCAAGGGTTGATATTGCATATCGTAATGTTGAGCGAAAAGCACTCTAACCCCGAGAGACAATGTGAGAAGTGTGAAAAGTTTGCAGGTGAAATACACTCTGTTGTGAAGTGTGATGGACAACATGGTTCGATAAGTCCAAAAGCTTAATCAAGAAAGAGAAGTAAGTTGCGAAAGACATCGACTATGTTGTGGAAAAGAAAATTTTAAGGTGACCTCGGTTTGATCTCTTGCATCACTTGAGGACAAGCAATGAGATAAGTTTGGGGTTGTGATCGGTCACCATTTCTACTTAATTTCGTCATAAATTCGGCATAAGATCGTCATACTTGGTAACACTTTGTGGTTGTTTTCAAGAGTTTTTCGTTGATTCCTTTAATATTTGTTAATTGCTTGCATTATGTTTTTGTGCCCTTTATCATGTCTTTTTAGATGCTTTTGATCTCTCTACTTGGTGGTTGTAGGTTAATTCTAGATCAGATGGAAATTTCACAAGTGTTGGTGTAAAAGAAGCTGAAAATCGTGACATGCGTGTAGTATTTTGATCATAACTAGAGCTTCGTAACTCGGAATGACACGGTTCCGGTGGCAAAATTTCGCTAACGAAAAGGGCTACAACTTTGATGTTGAAGTCAAAGCCAAATTCTAAAGGCAGAGGCTGACACGGTCAGACCGTGTCAAGTGACACGGCCGTGTCCAACCTGCTGAAGGATTCTCCCCAAAAGTGGCAGAAGCTGACACGGTCAGCCCGTATCAAGTGACACAGCCGTGTCAGCTGGTGCGGACAGAAATTCTGAATTTTTATATTTTGTTATTTTTAAAGCACCAGGGGCATTTTGGGTGTTCTGTCTTGGACCTGAAAACCTAGAACAGATTAAAAGTGATTTTGAGACAAGAGGAGAGGCACTTTTTGGCATCGTACGATAGAATTCCAGAAAGAGGAGAAGATAGCTTCATCAAGGGTTTCGGAGACGGAGAGATTCAACGGTGGACACCATTGAAGATCAAAGTTCCCAGTTATCTTTGTAATGTCTGAATTCTTTGCTTTGTGTTTCTTGAATATTATGAGAGGCTAAACCCCCCAATGCTAGGGGGTGGTCCTGATTTGGTTTATGTAATGACTCTGAATTCTTGATTTCATCAATACATTGGTTTATGTTATTCAGTGAAATTATGAAATGTTCTTAATGTTTTCTTTATCGGTCAAATAAGGATTAATCTACGGCTAACAAGTACAGGACTGTAGTTGTTAGGGTTTGTGCATAATTTTATTATAGTAGATATCACCTAGGACTAGGGATACCCTAAAATCACCAATTAAATCTTGATAAAATAAAGGCTTGGTTTCAGCTTATTTCCCTAAGGACTTAGGTATTAGGTTGAAAGAACAAAGGTTTTCCCACTAAGGACTTATGGGAAAACATCCTAGAGGTTTGGTAATAGAATACCATGAACTTGTTGAAGAGATCTGAATTCAGGGTTGTTGCAAGCCAAAGCAACCACTCACCCTAGCATGTTTTTTACAGTAAAAAGAACCAACTTTATTATTCCGCTTTTATTTATGTGTACGGATTTATTCCATATTCCACAAACTATTGTTTTTGTTCAATTGAATTAAGGTTAAGCAGTATTTCCTACTTAGTCCTCGAGATCGATATTTGGGTTAAAACCCATTATTACTACATCGGTGAAAATAGTACACTTGCTATTTTTCCGATCAATATATTATTATGATCATTAAATTATTGGTGATTGTTGTAAAAAGGTCCTTTGAATGTGTTTGATTCAAACTCCACCATAATTTTTGGTGTTGTTGGAAATCAAGGAAGTGTGTGCTTCTTTGTTGTTGTTAGAAGATTGTAGGAGAAGTCTTGGTGTGAGGCTTGCACAAAGATCTAACAATGGTGGAAATTTCTCACAGGGTGTGAGGGGACTAGATATACTCTTAGTTGAAAAGGTGAATTAGTATACATCTTTGTGTCATTTACTTTTCTACACTTTAATTTTTTTGCATAACATCATTTTAATAAAGTTGCAACACTTAACTTGTTTCTGGAAATGTAAAAAGAAAAGGAACTTGCATAAAAACAAGAAAAATCTAGCAAGTCTAATTCACCCCTCTTCTAGATTGTGCATTCAAAACTTACAGTTTATAGATGATATCCTGGTATATTCCAAGTGAGATGAAGAACATGCAGAGCATCTAAGAGTCGTGTTGCAGACCTTAAAGGATAAAAAGTTATATGTTAAGCTGTCCAAGTGTGAATTTGGGTTAAGAGAGGAAAGTTTCATTGGACATGTAATATATAATGGTGGAATAGCAGTGGACCCATCTAAAGTAGACTGAGTGTTCCAGTGGGAGACTCCTAAGTCGGTGACAAAGTTCATGGTTTTTTTTTGCATTTGGCTGGTTATTATAGGAGGTTCGTAGAAGGTTTCTCAAAGTTTGCTTTGCCTTTGACTCAGTTGACCCGAAAGAGTTAAGCTTATGTTTGAGATGTTTAGTGTGAAGAAAGTTTCCAAGAGCTTAAGAAGAGATTGACATCAGTTCAAGTCTTGATTCTACCAAATATAATTGAATCATTTGAGGTATAATTTGATGCATCTAAGTTGGGATTAGGTGGCGTGCTTATGCAAAATGGTCAATTTGTAGCTTATTCTTATAGACAACTCAAGACTCGTGAAATAAATTATCCTACCCATGATAAGGAGTTAGCAACACTAGTTTTAATGCTTAAAGTTTGGAGGAATTATCTCTATAGGTCGAGATTCGAGCTTTTCATTGATCATAAGAGTATAAAGTATTTGTTTGGCTAGAAATAATTGAATATGCGAAAGAGAAGGTGGTGGAATCTTGAAAATTCTAGTAACTCACGCTGGATGTCTTACTGGATGTTATGACATCAACAATTACACAACACAAAACGTTAAAACAGAAACACATAAAAACAATAAAGAACACACAGAATTGTTTACCCAGTTCGGTTCAAACAACCTACTCTGGGGGCAACCAAGCCAGGGAGGGAATCCAATATAAGCAGAATTAATTCGGAGTTAAACTCCTCCATTTACAACTCATCACTTAAAACCTACCCAATGGAATTCCAATCTATTCCTAGCCTTAGTATCTCCACTCACTCCCCCTTAATTACAACAGTGATTACAAATAAACATTAAACAAATTCAGAGAGAAGACACACTTCAAAAACACAGCTTGATCTGCTTAAAAGCTTCAACCAAGAGACACACACTCGTGCTTAAAAGCTTAGAGTGACAATTAACAAACACAACCTATTCCAATGCAATCATCAGAGACAATTGCTTGGAGTACAAGAGACAGCTACAAAACTATGGTTCACTACTAAAATTATGACATTTGCTTAAAAGATTTTACATCAGGTATTAAAATATATGATGCGAAAAATATTTCTCAAAAGATTTTACATCAGACATTTATTTCCAATGATATAAAAAATATATAAAATAATGAAAAAATGTATAACAGTGGTAATATTGTAAATAAAATGAAAAAAAACATGCGGTGGCAGAATTGTAAATAAAATGAAAATTTTGTTATAAATGATTTTACATCGGGCCTAAATAATACCCAATGTGAGAAATGTTACTCACAGTAGGCCTTTACATCAGCTCAGTTAAAACCCGATGGGAAATGTTAGGCACAGTGGGCCTACACATCGGCCCATTCAAGAACCGATGGGAATGTTACGGCCATTTTTTCCCTAAAACCCTAGATATTCTCTACAGACACAAATCTTTTATCTCTTCTTCTTCTTTACGCACAGTGGTCTCTCACTGTAACTTACATCAACCACAAAAAGCTTCCATTATCTTCATAGCAAACACTGCCAAACACAATCACAAACTCCATCTGTCTCTCCATGTCTCCAATGAAAAGTTTCCATTCCCTTCGACCACGTTCAACACAACTCACGGTCTCTCCATCACTTCAAGACCGAATGAAAACCGATAGTAGTACGGCGTTTACTTGCCGTTGAACCGCGCAAAATCTCGTCAGCACCAAAGCCGTACGATCCCAGACGCAAGACCGTACTAGTTCCGCGAACACTGTCGACCATAAGAATCCCGCCGCACCGACGAGCCTCCCTCCTTCATCTTCCCAGACGAGCTCTTCTATCAGCCACCACCACCCTCAGATTTATTAGGTTGTTCTTCCTTCTTTTATTTTAGGTTTTAATGGGTCAAAGTCGTCGATGGGTTTTCATTTTGTTTGTTTGTTTTGTTTTGTAGTTAAGGCCTTGAACGAGATCAAGGATTCTCTGGGTTGGAGAGTTGTTTATGCTTGGGTAGGAGATGATCCTTGTGGTGGTGGTGGTGATCTTCCTCCTTGGTCTGGTGTTACATGTTCTACTGAGCTGTGAGTATTTTATTTTTGTCCTAACTTATGTTTTGTGGAATAAAGTTTGATTTTTTATTTTAGGAAGTTTTGATGTGTTTGTAATTGTTATGGGTTAGATTTGTGGTGTGGTGTTGGTATAATTGGAATCGGTTTGTTGTTGAATTGTACGGAGGTGTATGCGGTGTCGGTTGTTGGGCCTTTTCCTACTTCTGTTACCAGCTTGTTGGATCTTACACGATTGTAAGTATCTTTTTTATTTACCTTTAACTTATCTTTTGATCCTTGGAATTGATTGAAGATTATGCATTGTTGCTTGATGCTAAATAAATGAATTGAAGATTATTCATTGCTGCTTGATCTGAAATAAATGAATCGGGATTGTGGTTTGCAGTTGTATTGTGATCCTTTGTGTTATGGAGAATTGTAGTTAGAGATGTGATTCAACCTCAATGGCTTCTGTGTTGTGGTCGCGGAAGCATATAAAATAAAACCAAGGGAATAACACAAACAACACATATTGAATAATACCTAAGGTTTTTTCATTTCAGAACCATGCTTAGTACATATGGCTGTGTTGGAATTGGATGCCATTAGGGTCGGGGATTTGTGTGGGTATGTTGGTCATGTAGTTTTGCAAAACTATAGGGATTTAACTGGTTTGGTAAAATGTGCTACTACCTAAATTGGTAATGGAAGGTTAGGTTCCTACTGTAGTAATTTTATCTTCTAAAAAACTGTCTTTAAATTCTGCTACTTACACATTCTTTAAATTTAATTTATTTTACTTCAACTTATTTATCTTTTTGAGAAATCAAACCTTATAATAATATTTTTTAAACCTTTTTATTGTAAAACCGAATCCAATTGGTTGGCACTTTCAAACCTCATATTAAGCACACAAGGCTAAAAAAATGTCATGGATATCATGGTTTCTAGAGAATAAAATTTAATTAGAGATTAGAGACAGATGAGTAGTACATTCGTTGAGAAAAATATAGAAATTGCCAAACAAGTTCATCACATATTTGTTTTGGATTTAGTGTTTATTTTATTGTGCTAGCTAGAAATACTATAATTTATTCAATAATTTAATAATTGTGATTTCTTTTTCATTGATTTTCCATTTATAAATAATATTGCTTACCACTTACTTTTTCTCTACCTTTGCTTTTTTTTTTAGTACATTGAAACATTTCCAGGAAAATTAGGAACAAGGAACGGTTATGTGTAAGAAGAAACTTTATCTTGAGGTTTGTATTGTCTCTTCACATCTCTTCTTAATTTCCATTTCAATCATTTTGATTTTCAGTCAAAATTGCAATTGACAGTTGGATCAAGGTAGGCAAGTGTTCACGGTGGACCTTCTTGAACGACAAGCTGCAAAGGGGCGTGGAGTTATCACTTGTATGGCTGCTGGAAACGATGTCATTGTTCTTGGAACTAGCAAAGGATGGGTCATTAGGCATGATTTTGGAGTTGGCGATTCGTTTGGTAAAGTTTCACCTTTTTTGTGTTGATACTTTGTGGATATAAATTTTGTATTGATTTTTGATCTTGCTTTGTGTTCTTCATAGTGAAAATGAATTGGCATTTGAGCCCCTTTTGATAGGCAATCTTAAATTTAGTATTTTGAGTGTCTAATTTATTTGCTATTAGACTGAAATATAGAGTTAGGACCATTCTGTTTTATTGGTTGATAATGCTGGAATTTGTAATTTTTCTTGTGCTTTAATCTATCAAGCACATACTCTGACTCGACATTCCAACACCGATTATTTCAAAAACATAGGAATTTGACACCACTACATATATGATAGTATTTAACATTCATATATCCATCTATTATCAAAAACATAGGGCACTTGTTTGACTTTTACGACACGTGTGTCGGACACCGCGACACACCTACTCTTAGATGTGTCTGTGCTTCATAGGCTTTAATATCAGTATCATGCTTGTTCAGTTGGGTTGATGAGAGTCTGATATATTATTCTTTTTTTTGGAGTACAGAGTTTGATCTGTCTGCAGGTCGTCTTGGGGACCAGTCAATCCACCGGGTTTTTGTTGATCCAGGGGGGTGTCATTGTATTGCCACTATCGTTGGTCAGGGTGGAGCTGAATCTTTCTATACTCATGCGAAATGGACCAAGCCGCGAGTTTTGAGCAAGTTGAAAGGTCTTGTTGTGAATGTTGTTGCATGGAACAGGCAACAGATAACTGAAGGTAGTCAGTTAATTGCTTATCTGGCTATTGTACTATTGTTAATGTACAACGAAGACCCCTGCTCCACATATTTCATTTTCTGCTTGAGGTTCTGATTTAACTTTCAAAATGTAGTTTCCACAAAGGAATTCATTCTCGGTACAGACAATGGTCAACTTCATGAATTGGCTGTGGAGGAGAAAGACAAGAAGGAAAAATATATTAAGTTTCTCATGAATTGACGGAACTTCCAGAAGCTTTAATGGGTTTACAGGTATATCTTCTTTCTAGCGTAATTAATGAGACTAGATATTATGTGATGGCAGTTACTCCTACCCGCCTTTACTTCACTGGCTTTGGTTCACTAGAAGTAAAGTCAAATGCTATAAATTTGCACATTTTTGTTTTTCATTTTCCCCTCTCTTTGGGTGTGTTCATGCCAGTCAATAGGGGCACAATACAAGCATGATAACATAGAATAAACATTTGAGTCACAACACAGCTTTTTGTTTTGTATACTGTTGAATTTTGCTTGAAATCTGTCTTATGTATGTATGTTCTGCAATGAGTTATGTCGAAATAAAGCACAGACAAATATAAGAAGATCATTGGATGTTGTCACAGTTTGCACTTTGTTGAGCAAATATTTAATCTAATATACACGGACATTCACATGTTTTTAGGGAGAATGAGGGGAGGGAGAAGAGTAATTTAATCATTAAGTACTTGTTTTGGGACAAAATATTATCACATGGTTTGTTTAGCAACAAAATTTTAAAGTTCTTTTCCTGTACAACTTCTTGATTTATTTTTCATTTTAAAAGTTTAAAAAATCTTACGATCCTAGGAATATTGAATTTAGCTGCAGAATCAGTAGACCAAGGAAAAAAAAACATGTCAGCAACTAAATGATCTGGTTTATCTTGTTCCAAAACCTGTTTGAGTGGCTCCCTTAGAAGCAAAGTGGATTTCATGAACTTGTCTGGTGCTAATGCTTACTCGGAATTTTCACAACCTTCGAGTAAGCCGGTTTCTTCGGGTGAAGGGAACTTGATGGTTCTGATGCTGATTTTGGCTTTTCCAATTGTTCTAGAAATGAGAAGCACGTTGAGATGGGTGGTTTCTATGGTGATTTTGAATCCTCTTGAAGATAAGACTCTTGCAAGGTCTATACACGGTATGATGTGGTCGTTGGCTAGAAAGGGGAAGAAGATTATGTAAAGATCTTGATTCTGGTTAGCCATGGTGAGTTTGTAAGTTCTAGTTATTTGTAATGAAAGGGAAATGAAATGATAAAGAGTTTGTAAGTTCTGGTTATTTGTAATGAAAGGGAAATGAAATGATAAAGAGTTTGTTATAATTCTGTTGTTTATATAGAGATTAGTGTAGTTACACAGTTTTAATGTCACGTTTTGCATGGGTTGTTAATATATTATTATTTTTATAAAGTTTTGTTTGTATTATTGTTTGAATATTGACAATGGTGTAGCATGCATGGATGAGATATGTACACCACGCGATCCACGAGCTCGTATTTAAAAATAGCAGAGTATACTAATGTTCTTATACTATTTTACTAATGCTGCTTATACTATTTTATGCTTAAAAGTAGAATACATATTACATCGGGCAAAATGGAAAATTGATGTAAAAGCTTATCTATTACATCGGGCAAAGTGGTAAACCGATGTAAAAACTATCTATTACATCGGGCGGACAGGACAACTGATGTAAAATATGGTGTATATATATATTTTATAAAAAAATTGTATTATTTTTCACATCAGACATCTGAGTTCAACCGATGTGGTATGTTCATTTTTCACATCGGGCCTTGGCCCGATGTAAAATGTCTCTTACTTATTACATCGCCTGGCTTTACATCGGGCCCAGATCCGATGTAAAAAGTACTTTTTGCCCGATGTAAAAAGTATTTTTTGCACTAGTGGTTCTTCACAATTAACAATTTACTCTCTTTGCGATCTAAATTAGGATTGCAGACTTTTTATATGCAGCTCTCGGGCCTTGGGCTTTTTTAGAAACAAATTAGGGTTAACCAAGTTAACCTAATTTACACGCCATCTGGTTGTTACAAAACGTGCTGTCAGTGAAATATTCTTGGACGAAATATTCAGCACACAATAAAAAGTTTCCTAAATTGTAGATTGAGAGAAATCAGGAAACACAATTAATAAAATATAACAGCTCCTGCTGTCACACAAGGATGTCATGACATCGGTCATGACATTCACTAACAGAACCTGTATTAGCTTAACACATATGCAACCTGCATAACATAATATCAAACATGTCATGACATCAGTCAAGATATTAAACACTCAGGTATGTTTTACCACAAATGCAGCCAACATGAAAAATATCTACAATCTCCCCCTTTGGCAAATTTTTGGCTAAAACAACCTGTCTCACCATATCAGAGAAACACTAGCAGCAGAAACAAAGCAAACAAAACACAATCAAAGCTAATACAATATAGACAACATACACCACCAGTATGCATACAATGCTCAAACAAATCAAAACCAACCACAAGAGCAACACACGCACAAATAGATCAACACAAATAAGCACATTAGAATTGTTGATCACAAACACCATACCATATTTGTTGTTTTGGGGTGACATTACTACTTCTCCCCCTGTTTGGCCACAAAAGTTGCCAAAGCAAACTACAGTCTTCTCCCCAAATTTCAAATAGGTTCAAACAAAACTTAAACTGAACGAAATCGAATAAAATGCAGACAAAACTAAACGAAAGAGAAAAAAAACAAAAGAAACAAACAAAACTCCAGTTGCATTTACTGCACAAATTCAGACCCACTTGAGGTGTCTGCATAACTTTCTTTCTCGGATCCATCAGCAGGACTGGCACTCTCTTCTTCTAATTCTTCTTCTGGTTCCACTTCCTTCTCTTGTTCATCTTCATTTGCCATCTCTACAGCATCTGCAAATTCCTCATCCTCATCCATTTCCAAATTACTTATCATCTTTTCAATGGATATCTTCCTAGCTTCCAGCTCTTTGCAGGTCTCTTTTAACATTGTTATGACTTCTTCTTTGTTGGCTGATGCTCCAGACTTGGATGTTTCAGTCGATGTCATGACAATGTCTGGAACATGCGTACCCTGAAACAATTTATAGTGGAAAGTCAATGGGCTTTCTCTTTTGCATACTACATCATGCTCATTGAGAATGTTGGGATACTGAGTCAGAATTATGCCACACAGGAGGGATGGAAAGCCAATTGGACCCTTAACACTGAAGTTTCCAGCATGCTTCATAGTTTGGTCGAAAATATATGTTCCATAGTCAAACTTTGCCTTTGTTCCTACAGCATACATGAATCTGCCAAGAACAGTTGAGATAGTGGACTTGTGATTCGTTGGTACCCAATTAGCTGCTCCTATCTTGTGAAGCATTGCATACCTGATGCTCAGCTTACTTGCAATTAGTTTCTCTTTTAAGGGCCAGCTTTTTACCTGCTTGGTTGTGATCACTTGACAAACCTTATTGTCTGTCACTTCAAGCTCAGGTTGAGCTTCATTTGTTGTTGCCAAGAAGTTATTAATCACAAAAGGAGAGAACGAAACACACTTACCTCCCACAAACACCTTTCTGAAGTCCACACTCTTGCTGTTTCTACAATCTTCAGATAGGTTCACCGCAAATTCTTTTACCAGCCTCTCATAACATTTGGGAAGGTTGCACACAGTTTTTAATAGTCCAACTTCCTGACTTAGCTGTAAGATTTCCTTGTTCTCAAGAGAATTTGGAGCCAACTCCCTTTCAACAGCCAGTCTCTTTTGGAGCATATATTTCCACTTGCTGGCACTAGAGGCATAGTGGAATGACACATTATCAATAGGTATTTCAGGAATACTGGCAGCAAGCTTGCTTGTTGTAGGCTTCTTCCTTGATGGAATGTTAGGGACATCCCTTTCAACATCAGACTCAAATTCAACAATTTCCCTCTCCTTTCTTTTCTTTGGAACAACCTTGCTCCAGGACTTTGAGAGACCAACCCCTACACTCTTAGCCACAGCTCTGCTTTTGATAGGACCAGCAGAAGTACTATTCTTCTTGACAGAGTCTTTGACAGTGCTCTTAGCTTCTGCATTCTTTTTAGGGGAACTTTGGGAAATAGCTTTTCCTTTTCTTCTAGTCATTAGCCTGTTGGCTACACTAAGATTCAAAGAGGCAAGCAACTCGTCGTCAGAATACTCATCTAAGTCTACCACATTGGTACTTGTTTCAGTATTGACCTTAGTGTGCTCATTCTATTCGATGTCATTGACATCCTCAGTAACATTGGTATTCTCAGCACCTCCTTGTCCATTCTTAATGATCTCCTCTTCAGCTGGGTCACAACCAGAAGTGTGAGCAACTTCAGCCTTACTAGTGTTCTTGAGGGGATCAGGCATTATGGTTTTAAGAGGGACAGATATCCCAGGCACTTGATGATTTTCCTTCAGAATGCGTGTAACAATCCTGGCAATTGCGTTATCGACATATCTGGTTCCTTCTTTAGTAACTTCCTCTATGGTATTAGATGCAGAAGGTTTGGCGCCCTTGTTACGAATACCCTCCTTGGGCCGTTTTGCATGTGCCGTTTTAGGCTTTGTGGCCTTTAATTCGTCACGGCTAATCGTCCTTAAAGGTACAACCTTCAGACTCCTATTAGGGTTAAAGGACTCATCCGGTTTTGCCGAGTCAGATACGGGAGATGCATCACATGATTGCTAAGACATTCTGAAACTCTTTGAGACAGAACTTGTGTCACTCTTGTGAGAAGAATCCGAGCAGTTCAACCTTAATAAGTAGCGAGAAGGACCAACAAGGATGTTTGCCGTTTGTAGAAGAATAGGAGAGCGAAGCTTTATATGCACACCGAGTGAGGGAAGTTTCAAATCATGGATATTTAAAAAGCCCAAAAAGTATTCCCCCACATAGGTTAATTGCTATAATATGTTTTGGTTACAAATACCTAACATACCCTTTACCTTCACAATGTCTTCAGATGTTGTTAAAACATTCTCTGTGACATTACTTTCAGATAGACTTTTAGAATCATTGCTCACATTTGACTTATCTAGTTTTCTTTCCCGATCAGTAATGTCTATCATAAGGCTTAATCTTTCTTCTAGCAGGAATCTATTGATACTTCTGTACTCCCTTACTTTTGCACACATTTTGTCATTCATTAGACAGGTCTCAGTAAAACCAGCAGCTAGTTCACTTATGGTGAGCTCTCCAACATATGATTCTTCATCAGATTCATCAGATTCTTGGCAGTCAACTTTTATTTCCTCTCTGATCATGGAGTAGTCAGAGGGTAGTTTGGGGTGTTAGGCTTCCATAGGTAGAAATTATCTTTAGACCTAAATCCCTTAATGACTTTTTCATTTTCTTCATTAGTGACAATACACTCCTCTTTAGTGAACTTGACATTGAATCCTTCATCACATAGTTGGCTGATGCTTATAAGATTTGCTGCTAGTCCTTGTACAAGTAAAACATTATTTAGATTAGGAACACCCTGAACTTCTGTCTATCCAACACCTTTGACTTCTCTTATTTCTCCATCATCAAGAGTCACATAGTTGGTTCCCTCAAGTTTGAGGTCTACTAGTGAGTTCTTTCTCCCAGTCATATGATTTGAGCAACCATTGTCAAGGTACCATTCTTCTTTGGCAGGAATTCTTAGAGTAGTGTGTGCTACTAGAGCAACATTCTTAGCCACCCACCGTTGCTTTCTGTTACAGGTATCATATTCAGGTTTGGCTTGATGAATTTGATTTGGATATCCAACCAGTCTGAAACAGAATGGCTTTATGTGACCAAATCTTCCACAGTGATGGCACCTCCATTTTTGGAATTTCTTCTTTGAATGGCTCCTTCTTCTGTTTCCTTGATGTTGTGACATTGGTGCTAACATCCGGTTATTCACACAAGTTTCGGGCTTTGCTCTCCTGAACCCAGAGGTGAATTCCTCTTTAGCCACAAATCCTACCCCGAACATATCTCGTGTTCTTTGTCCAGACTCCAGAATTTCCTCTAGAGTATCAGTTCCATTATTCAGGATTTTTAAGGACTTAGTCATTTGATCAAGTTTGTAGTTCAACATGCTTACTTCACTACTGAGAGAGTCTATGGTTGCAAGATGTCTATTCATCTCAGTTTCTAACTCTCTTATGATTATCTCTTGCTTCTCCACTTGTTTGCAGACTGCAACATTCTTGATACACAACTTCTTGTATGAGGAAGCAAGTTCATCAAAGGTTAGCTCATCATCACTGGAATCATCATCAGATGCATAGACTCTTGTTGGAACTGTGACATGTCTTGCAGTTCCTTCTTTAGACTCGGAGTCTTCATCAGACCAAGTGACAGACAGTCCTTTCTTTTGCTCCTTGTGGTAGGTAGGTGTAATACGGTGAACTGACTTTTTATATTTAAGCAAACAATGTTGCGGTGAGCAAGAGTCGCCACCGACTTTTATTTTATCCAATTTTTAGGAAAGGCTAAAAGAACAGAAAAAACCCTTTTGAAAGAGATTGAGTTCGGGGGGTAAATTATACAAAGGGAAGGTGTAAGGCACCCTTTGCATCCATGGTTTTCCATGGGCTCTTAATTGCTTAGCTCACTTTGTTTTCAAAATGTTTGAATTGCTTGAAAAGTTTGAAGTGTCGTGTGTGAATAAGAAAAGATTTCGAAGAAGAAATTTAGCTTGTAAATAAGTGTAGTCTTTTTGAATTTGATTTTTTTGAAAAGAGGTGGGAAAAAATATTTTGAATTTAGAGCAAGCAATTAGTAGCAACTACCCTAAGTTTTGAAATTTGTTCTTTTAGCCTTTCAGGGTGAAAGGGTCTATCCATGCCATAAGAGGGCAGGAAGTCTTTCAATTGGATATTTAAGGGTCATCGAGAATAATCGTTCGCCATAAGACTGTCCCTACCATAAAGAGGGTAGGTAGTCTAAGGGAAGGATATAATAGTCATTAAATTTTTTAGGCATCATGCGAGGATACCTTAGCAATTGGGACAATTATCATGTATTAACGAGGAAACTTCGAGAGACAAAATATTATATGATAATTTCAATGTTTAAAGGCAACCTTGCTTTAGGTATCCTCGGAATCGAGGGACTTGACTATTTTTAGGCAACAAAATTAAGGCAACAAGGCAGCAAGTGATAAGGCAACAGGCAACAAGAAGGGTTACCCTAAAGGTGTGTGGGTGCACAATCATGTGGTTAACTTCGATGACATTTATCTTGTAATTAGGTGATTCTTGATTAATTACAGGCTTGCACTCCCTAGGATTACTAACCACGCAGTTAAATAATACAGAAATTAAAGGCAGAATTTAAAAGTTCCTACGCTATTACAATAAACACATGTGGGCAGAAATTTAAAGGCGGAAATTAAAAGGCAGAAAATAAAAGGCCCTAATTACCATTACATCAAAATTGAATAAGCGAACTATACACCTTCTAGAATTTAAATAACAAAATTAAATAAATAAATAAATAAATAATGAAGGCAGAATAAAGGCAAAATTTGAATGGCGGAAATTAAATAATTAAACAAATGTCATTAAATAAAAACAAAATTAAAATAAAGGCACGCGACAATCATAGAGTATGGGATGAGAGGAGAAGTTCGTGAATAAATTAAGTTAGGAAAAATCAGGGTTTACAAACCTAAACCTTTAAAAAGAAAACTTATTGTGACCAACAAAATGTTTGTGAAGTTTGGAAATTGTGTTAATGGGCAACACCTACCTGAAGCTACCTAAGGTTATGTATGGTTTTTGAAATTTAAGGGTAATCACTAATCTAACTGTACTAAATTAAAATTACGAAAAGGTTAATCGATGAAACCCTAAATCCTAAATGTTACCCTAAATTATTCATCTTAAATATTAAATTCTAATTTATCTAATAAAATCCAAATTAATTATCTAATTGTTAAACCTAAATTAAAAATATTAATTAAATACCCTAAAGATAAAAATTACTTATATATAAAAAAATCTAAGTTGAAGTTATTTCAAAACCTAAATTAAAATTAAAAAGAAAGGCTTTTTTTAAAAAAAATCATAAGTAACATGAAATAAGTGAATACGTAAATAAAAAAAATAAAAATAGAATAGAAAACCTGGATTTTGATTGTGTGAGGCTAGAGCTGAGACCATATGATGTACCTTCAATCTACATGCATTGGGTCCCGGATGTTGATGATTTGACGATGATGCGTCGGGGGTACATGGTAAGGGTGCGCACCTCACACACACTGGATCTGCAGGAAAACCATAGCATACAAATTATAAAAATTAATAGTCTGGAGTGGGATTCGAACCCCTGTCTCATACATTACCAAATACTAGCCCCTGCCAAGTGTGCTGCGTTTTTAAACTATTAGTCATCCATCCAGAATAAGTTAAATAGACAAGTAAATATTATTTGAAGAAGAAGTCAAACGCTGGTGAGAGTGGGCCCCGGTGTCACGTGCATGACCAATGGAAAAAGAAGAGAGGCTGGAGAATGTTTGACTGGCCAATGGAGTGGAGCAAGAATCTGGAAAGCGCTGACTGTCCACTGCAAGCGTGACGCGTGTAGATGATTAGGTCCCCGTTCCACCTCATCGTCTTCAACCTCCGCACCTGCGGATTTTCCTGCAAAAACAGCTACGCATTTACCTACGGATTTTTCCGCAGGTCCTTCTTCTTCAACCTTGCAATTTGGAAACTGCCATAACTGACGTTAACCCATCCCAGCGTTTGCCCAGATCTACCAACTAGGATGCCAGGAATCCAATGGAGTGATTAATTCCTCCTGCAAGGGCCGGTAACTTGGAAAACGAAAGTGTAAGCTCTTGATGCCCTAACAATGGCTTAGTATGATACCTGCACTAAGACTCAAGAAAATTTTTCCCAAACAACTCTAAACATAATAGTGAACGAGTATTCATGCAGAGAATCAATTTAAACATGATAACTCAAGAGCTTGGGATTCAAGAACATGTTCAAACCGTGAATGTCGAGTGCACTGTCCTCCCACGTGTTATGAGTCTGTATACCAATTGAAAACAACCCCTGGTAGCTTTAGGAAGATTATATAATCACTAGAATTGATTGAATGTGGCTGCACCAAAAGTTTTTTGCTTGCCCTAGTTTTTTAAGAAAATTAGGAAGCTTTAGAACCCTAGTTCTTCAACCAAATTCGTCCCCTTGTGCCTTGAATAATATATGGTATTTATAATGGTCCAAATCAGGGCAAACATTTGCTTGGAGGTCAAGTTGATTGGTGAGAGAAGAATTAAAAAAAGATTTGATTGAAAATTACATGAAATCATACTATTTTTGTCCAATATCCTTCCAATCTTTTTCCAACCCTCTTGTCACGAAATTTGCATCATATTTGGCTCTCTTGATTGCTTAGAATTGATTAAAAATCAAATCTTTCATTAAAACTAATTTCCCCATATTTTATAATGATTAATTTGCATTTAAATGAATTAAAATTCAAATAAACAAAATAAATATTATAAAAATAAGGTAATTAATTTAAGGAGGTTCATAAACCCCATGGACACGTTTGGGACCCATCTTTTAGGCCCATTAGTCCAAAAACACAAAATTATGCCATTAGGGTTTTGTATTTTCCCTGTGAATCGACCAACTTCTGAGCCTCATATCTCCCTCAATTTTAGTGGTACGAACATGTTATAGGACTTTTTAGAAAGCTTAAAGAGTCCTCTAAAATTTCCTTTTGGTTTCATCTCAATTGAGTCTACCATGTTCAATTTATGAGCTTTTGAGAAAAATGACTTTTTGTGATCTTTTAGAAGGACCTGTAATGTTTTGGCTCACATCTCCCAAATGGTGCATTTCTGGCCTTGGCTTGTGAGAAACAAAATTGTAGATAATTCAATTTCCTTCCAAATTAGCTTAGGATGGGAAATTTATGATGTTCCATGTGGAAGTTATGGCTGGTCAAAGTTGGGTTGACTTTCTCCTTGAAAACCCTAATTTGGAAACTTAGGTTTTTGATGATTTTGGAGCTTTCTTTGATGAGCCATGATCAATCCTTGATCAAATGGTGAATGATACTTCAAAATAAGTTTGTTGACAAAAAATCAGGAATTTTGACTGTACTTTGACCACAGTTGACTTTTAGGTCACACTAGTCGACTGTTGACTTTCTGAGCAATTGGGTGGTCAATCCTTGGAATTAAGACCTGAATTTTGTTATAGAGGTAGTTTGAAACATCATAAGCCATATGAGATGCATTGGAGCCTTTGATCCATTCATTTTCTTCAAAAAAACAAAAACTCTAGTTCCTTGAACCATTGTTTAGGAGAGATGCCTTTGAGCTTTGTACCTTGAACAAGAGGAATGAGATGGGCAAATTTTGGGGTATGACAGTAGGACATTCAACTCTTATGTGTCCAATTCCTTCACATCTGTCATAACCCAATTTTTGACCTAAGATACCACCTCATATCATTGCATATGCATCATTTGCATCTCTAACAAATTGCATAGCCTGTGTTTGTTACTTGTGACTCAGCAGGATTTGATCAGGAAATCACTCATCAGTACAAGTAACAATCAATTAGGGTTTTTTTCTCCCTTCATTTCAAATGAATAATCTTCATCAACAATCAACATTTGGTCCTCAGAGATTCATTTCAACAAGCTCAAAGGCTTTGAATCAACCAGATTAGGGTTTTGACTGAAGATAGCATACTCCTGACTTTTGCTCAGGATTTGACCTAATGACTTGGGACATGATATCAAGACCCCAAATGCATCATTTTGACCTAATCCATTGGCTCAGAACATCTCCTACACAAAGATTGATCAACAGTGAAATTTCAAATCATCAGAATTAGGGTTTTGAACTATCAGGAACTAAAATCAGGGATCACATTTGGGAAACCCTAAAAATCCCCAGGAAGTCAATCAAAGGTTTCAATCATCTTCAAATAATCCCTATGACAATATACAATGGAAATTATGTCTCAATTCAAGATCTACAGTCATCAATTTCATCTGGTCGACAATTAGGGTTTTTGACCTAATTCACTGAACAACTGCCTTTTTAATCAGGACATGGTGTCACAACTCAAACTATGATTCAATATCCTCCAATACCTCAATATGATCCATTCATACCATTCATTTGATGAGGATAGCCTGTTTCATTTGAAATCTCCTGAAACGCGATTCGTCTGAAAAAGTCAACTGTGCAAGATCACCATTGACTTTTGGGGAATTTTGGTCAACCATGACTTTTGAAGTTTTGAATCATCAATATATGATATATGAAGTCATTTGATCAAGAAAAATCAAGAAAATCAATCAAGAATAAAAAAGTCAAAAGTTTGACTTTCATACTTAGAAATTTTTTCTAAGTGTTTTTCATGGTTTTTTCCAAACTTTGGAAGGGAATTTCTCAAAATTTCACCTACAAACTGAAAAAAACTTCCAACATGAAATTTGTAGATTTTGATCCAATAAACAACTTTGACACATATAAATTTTTTCCATAAGATCAACCATTTAAGAGATATGGAGCTTCAAAGTTGGCATCTTTGGAAAATTTCACTTGAAACTTCATTTTTCTCAAAGTTCATGGATCTTTTTCACCCACTTCCTTAAAGATCTTGAAGAAACTTTCAACTAGGGTTTTGAAGTGTGTAATATGAGCTTTCCAAAATGTCCAAGAGCATGGAAAAATATGGAGTGTAGCCATGGTTTTGAATTTTGACATTAGTGAACTTTTCACTTGAAATCTCATGCCATTTTCACTAAGTTATGAACCAAATTGCCAAATGGACCAAGTAATGATACATAGAGGCAATAATTGGAAGATATTTTCTGATTTGAGACAGATGGGAAAGAGATAAGAAGCTTGGCCAAAATAACCATGGTTTAGTTACTTTAACCATTTGCATTAAATGTAAAGATTCCACTTTATCTCCAAATGCCAAATCACCAAAGAAGAAGCAAGTTGCAAGGCTCTGCATTCAGAACTCATGGCCTATAAATAGAGGTCATTTCCACTCTTCAATTCACACCAAAACCTCACAATTATAGGTTTTCTCTCTTCTTTCTTGAATTGCAAGTTTCATGAGTTTCAAAGAGGAGAAAGTGCAAGTTCCATCCTTTGCAAGTTCTGAGCAAAATGATGCTTCCCACAACTCATAAACATCATATGGGATGTGTTTGATCCATTCATACACCCCAAAACACCTCAAATCACAAAATCACTACCTCACTTCCATATTTGCATATATTGAACCTTATCATGCCAAAATCAATTCCAGGCCAATTCTGTCCAAGCTAATCATCCAAACACATTCCATATACCATATATGAACTATTCCAACCATCATCCATGATGTGAAACACCAAAATCATCAAGCTTGATCCTCACTTGAGTCCTACTGCAGATCGAGCATCACCAACTGGTCCAGGGGTTTTCAATTCATTCCAGGCATTCAAACACCTTCCATAAGGTCCACTGATGCTGTCCAGATCAAGAAACAACAACTGGAACTCCTCATTTGCAGAATTCAATTCTCAGTTTGGCCGTTTTTGAGGTAAGTGCTCATGAACTTCAAACTCTATCATGCACGCATCATAAATGAAATATTGATATACCATCTTGTTTCTGCACCTATGAGGATCATTAACCCTCAATCAATTGCATCATATCATGATCATACACGATTTCACAATGATTTGTCATATTAGGGTTCTTCGTGTTCATCAGAAAATTGATAGCTTTAGAGTTGAAATAAATGAAATTAAACGCTACCATCATGTTCCTCGTCCAAAACCGAGCAAGATAGACCCTTCACTTGATCAATTTGGTTCAGTTTCAAAGAATTTCAAAATCCAGTTAGGGTGTGTTCTTGGCGCCAGATTTTGTTCAAAGTTTTCAAATATTTGTTTTAAAATATAATTGAATGGACGCGTGTGAATAACAAGCTGCACGCGCAGCTCAGTTGGTTGTTGTTTTGGCTGGTAAGTATAAGGGCGTGGGTTCAAACCCTTGTGAAGACAAACCATTCTTTTTTAACACTATTTTTCTTTCTTTTTTCACACAACTTTAATTAATTATTTAACACATCAAATTAATTCATTTTTCATTCATTTTTTACACACTTCTTGTTTAACACATATATTTTAAGAATATCAAAAAAGATCATCAAAAAAATATTTATTGGATACATTTTTAAATAAGTTTAAAATGACTTGTTTTTAAGTATTTTTAATACTTTTAAATATTATTTTTCATTTGATTTTCAAACTTAATCACTTGTAAATATTTTTTTGAGCAAACCCTGATCATCTAAGTGTTAATTAAAGATAATCTTTTTGTTTAACTTGATTAATTTGACTCCTTTCAAAATTCAAACCATTTTAAAACAAGCGATCGCGATTCTTTTCAAAAACGATAAACCATTTCTTTTTGAAACTATTGATTAAATCTTTTTAATTGATCAATTGATTTTCAAAATGATGTGGGGCCTCTCGAATATTAGAGAGTATAAGACCCACTCCTTTTTCCTTTTATACAGTTTTTTTTTCTTCTTTAAACAATAAACTTCTTTCAAAACAAAAAAACTTTCAAACAGTTTTTCAAACCTCGCATCTTTTTTTCAAAACAATCAACCATGTTTTATGTAAATAAAACACGGGCCTCCATGTAGGTATAAGTCCCAAGCCCCTTTTGTACATACCCATTCCTGTACATGAAATTAGGTATTTCATTGTACACACACCTTTGTACATATCTCGATCAATTAAAACTCCAAAAATACAAAAAAACAAAAATGAAGGTTTCTTTAAATCTTCCCAAAAATATCATGGGCCTCCACATAGGTATAAGTCCCAAGCCCCTTTGTAAATACCTGTTTACATAGCTTTGAATGAATTCAAGTGGACCTCTCCTCGAGTATAAGTCCCGAGCCCCCGTGTATACAAATGGATCATGCTTACAGGTATATTTCCTTCATAAACTCCATTATATACACACACTCTGTCATATATATATAATTGTTCATACCTGTTCATGTTTGTTCATACTTGTTCATGTTTGTTCATATGTGTGATATATGTGCTTGTTCAACTTAGTACAACACTAGGTTCCCCATAGCCTCCTATTGGGCTTCGTGCAAAGAATCTCCCTAGTTTAGGTTAGGACATAGAGTATGGTTTCCCGGTGAAATCGCTCTAAGAGCTCAAACCAACTATACCATGCCTCCCCTTGGGCTTTCTACAAACGAGTGACCCTCCCATAGCCTCCTCTTGGGCTTACAATGCAAGGACCCTGGATTGTCCCTCCCATAGCCTCCTCTTGGGCTTACAATGCAAGGACCCTCGGATAGCCTCCTCTTGGGCATCGTACAAGGACCCACTGGCTTCTTATAAGCATCCCCAATATCCAAATCAAAATACCCTAGGAGATTAGACATTTATCATCTCTATGATAGGAGTATCTCTTCTATATCATCACAAACAATCAATCAATCAAAATCAAACTTTTTTGCCACAAGGCTGGCTAATCAATCAAATTTCTTTTGCCACAAGGCTGGCTAATCAATCAAACCGTTTTACCACCGTACTGGATGATTAATCAAAGTTTTTGTCACAAGGCTGACTTCATTGAAACTTTTGCCACAAGGCTGGCTGATTA
This sequence comes from Vicia villosa, assembly GCF_029867415.1. Classification (NCBI taxonomy): domain Eukaryota; kingdom Viridiplantae; phylum Streptophyta; class Magnoliopsida; order Fabales; family Fabaceae; genus Vicia; species Vicia villosa. The sequence continues at coordinate 472,494 of NW_026705615.1, read as the reverse complement.
ATCAAAGTTTTTGTCACAAGGCTGACTTCATTGAAACTTTTGCCACAAGGCTGGTTAAACAAACAAAAACATCTTTATCATTCTAAGCGCCATAAGTGGCATGGCCCAGGGCTTATAATGAAAAGATTTTCAAACAAAAACAAACAAATGTATGTGATGATATAGATTAGATACATCGAACATTTAGATGACATTTGTCTCTTTTCCTTTGCTTCCACTAGCATAAGTGGGAACTACAATTGCTCTGACTTTCTCAACATCCCTTTGAGAATACGTAGGCACAAGGTCGATCCTTGGCGAGCAAAACAAAACAAAAAAAACCATTCAAACCTTAGCACCCGTAGACCCCGAGCTACAGATGCTCTGATTCCCTCTAAGGGATATGTATGCAGAGGATCGCGATGATCTTTGCGAGCATAATCAAACAAACACCTTAGGTCCCACCTATTTCACAAGAACCTCTCAACAATATGGAATGAAAAACAAAGCAAAGAAACCTATAGAGTACTATAGATACGTTGGGTGCTAATACCTTCCCTTCGTATAACCAACCCTCTTAGCCAAGATCTCTCCCCCCACTTTTAGGTTATTGCAGCTTTTTTCCTTTTCCTCTTTTGGAAACAATAAAAAGTTTGGTCCGTACAAAAGAAAAATCATTTTTTTTGAGCACTCGAGCCCAAAGAAGGCATCAGGTGTCTCATCCCGAAAAAAAGGATACGATTTTTCCCCGCGACAGAAAAATGGCGACTTCACTGGGGACCATCTTTTTATTGTTTCCAAAGGAAGGGTTAATTCTATTTGCTTTATTTTTCATTTTTTGTTATATGTGTGGTTCTGGTTCTGTTACTTGCGTGGTTCTGTTACAAGTGATACATTATGGACAAATCCTAACCCGGATTAAGTACACATAAGAATTAGGTGGAGGGTATAGTCATGTGCAGGCGCACGTGAGAATCCTTCCGCTCAGTGGAGGTTCCTTGTTTGTAATATATGTTTAGCGAGTTAATTGCGAAGACATTATTGCTTTCATTGAACTGTAGAAGCTGAGTTGGCTGTAGAACCCCAACCCATCCTGGCCTTATTAGGTTGTGGTGCAGAAACTATTCAGGTGAAGACTTGGATTAGTTGTCATGTGGAGAACCACACTCAGACGAGTTTTTCTTGAGAATATTGCTGGCTCATGAGTTTAATTGTGGAAAGCCGGTAATATCCGAAAGAAAAATGTAGACTCTGACGTATCAGTAGAACATGTTTTGCAGGTGATTAACTAGAACTATCCCATGCTTGGTTCTCTGACCTCATGCTCGTGACGCTGGACCTTTGAACCTGTGTGTACCATGTTTGTGTCACCATGTTTGTGTTGCCATGTTTACAGTACCATGTTTGCGTTACCATGTTCGCTTTACCATGTTTGAATATGTGGCATCCATGCATCCATGCATTCATACATCCATAAAAAAATTAAAAAAAATCTTTTTCCATAAAAACATGATTTTTTTTCCAAACAATTAGAGAATTTTCTTTGCAAACATTATAGGATTAGGTTATGGAGTGGGTAAAAAGGCATACCAAGAGGTACGGTTTCAAAGAGCCTAATGTGGAAAGACTGAAAGAGTTAGCGTCTTTTGTACAAGATCCTTCTGATTTTAGGAAAAGCCATGGAAAGCTTTTGCCTATCTTGAACACTCATGTTGATGAAGGACTTCTCAAAACTCTGGTTCAGTTTTATGATCCTGTCTACCGGTGTTTTACCTTTCCAGACTATCAGTTGGTACCAACCTTGGAAGAATATGCCAATCTTTTGGGTATTCCTGTGTCTGACAAAATACCTTTCAATGGTTTGGAAGCCATTCCTAAGTCACCAGTCATTGCAACAGGTACCCACTTGAAGAAATCTGAAATAGAGAGTAATTGGACTACCAAAGGAAACCTTCTAGGTTTGCCTTCACAGTTTCTAATAAAGAAAGCCTTTGATTTCATCGAGACTGGTAGCATGATAGCTTTTGAAGCTGTACTAGCCTTGCTCATTTATGGGTTGGTTCTGTTTCCCAATATCGACGACTTTGTTGATATCAATGCCATAAAGGTCTTTTTGAATGGAAATCCCGTTCTGACTCTGCTTGGTGACATGTATTTCTCTGTCCATCATAGGAATCACCAAGGTGGTGGAATTATTGTATGTTGTGCACCTCTGTTGTTTAAATGGATTGTTTCTCACTTACCTAAGTCTCCCATTTTCACGGAAAACCGGGAAGGTTTACGTTGGTCTCAAAGACTTATGTCTCTTACTAATAATGATATTCAGTGGTATACCTTGGCTCGCTGCGGTACAGAAACCATTGAAAGTTGTGGAGAATTCGCCAACGTACCCCTCATTGGTACACAAGGAGGAATTAACTACAATCCGGTCCTAGTCCGACGACAACTCGGGTATGCAAATTCAACTAAACCCATTGGCCCTACAGTGGAAAGCTACTTCTATCAGGAAGGAAATGATCCTCAAGGGTTGAAAACAAAAATGGTGAAAGCCTGGTACGACATCCGATGGAAAGAAAAAGGTGAGATAAGGAACTGTATCGCTACGAACGCCTATACCTGTTGGGTGAAGAAAAGAGCAAGGGAGTTTCAAATGCCTTATGATTATGAAAAACCCATGTTCCCTGTGGTACCTCAACGACCCAACATTCCCGCTATGGAGGAATACCAAGACACTTTGACCAAGATGAGGATAGAAAAAGACGCTTGGGAAGAAAAGTTTCGAAGAACTGATGTGGAATATAGAAAGTTGAAGAAAAGAGTGAAAGAACATGAAGAAACTCTCTATTATCAGGATGGATGGCTCATGAACAAAGATGAGAAGATCCGTCGGAAAGATGCCGCAATCAGAAGATACATCAAAGAAAGCAAGAAAAAGCTTGAAGGCTCAACAAGCAACGCTCCGATGCCTGACAATTGGAAGAATGTGGTTGACAAGCTGAGAGCTGAAAAGGCCGAGTTGAAAGCTTACTATGGGAAAGAAATCATGAAGCTCAAGCTGCACAATGCATTTGGTTCTTCGTCTGATGAAGATGTTTAGGATTTGTTTAGATTTTCATGTATCATTTGATTCTGTAAGGAGCTACGCTCCAATGTTGTAACATTTCCCATTATTGCAATAAAAAAAATGAACAAAAAATTGTTTGTGTTCAAATGTTTGCAAGGAAATAATCTTTAAAATGTTTGGAAAAATCATAAAATTTCTCTTTGCATACATCATTCTGCATATCCAGTCTGTTGTATAGAGTCTTATCTTTTGGATCTTTCTCCAATAGATCGTCAAGCTGTCGCGTCTCAAAGTTTCTCGACCGCGCTCGCAATCAGATCACAGATACAATACTCGTTCGAATAGAAGAAGAGTAATGGAACACTCTGAACAAGAGAATATTGAGCTTCGTGGTACAGTGACCACCCTTCAGGAAAAATTGGAAAGTCTCACTACTCTGGTTGACTCTTTAATGGCCGCACAGAATCAGCCGCCACCACCCAACAGTCAAGCAACGGTAACATCTGAAGTCACTACTCCAGTTTCTACAGTTGCATTCGGTATTCCATCTTTCTCCATGCCAGAAGGTTGGGGCCCGCCTTTCAGCTTTGGTACAGGTTTCCGCCATAATTTCTCTGGGGTTCAAACAGCTACAACTGAAGCACCTGCTGCACAAGGTTCGGCATTTATTCCGCATTCAGGGGTAACTTTTTCCCAAATCACTATGGCACTTTCTCAACCCACTATGACAGTTCCGACCCCTACGGTTCACACTGTTCCTTATGATGGCAATGAGATTTATCATGATCAAGGTGATAGCACAAATCAGCGTAATCTTGTGGAAGATCTCCAAGAACAGTTCAACAAGATCCAACTGGAAGTCAAGGCTATTCGTGGCAAAGATTTGTTTGGAAAGAATGCCCAAGAGCTATGTTTGGTTCCCAGTGTACAAATACCGGCTAAGTTCAAGGTCCCTGACTTTGAGAAGTACAAAGGTAGTTCTTGTCCACAAAGTCATCTTGTAATGTATGCCAGAAAGATGTCTACCTATGCAGATAATCATCAGCTGCTCATCCATTACTTTCAAGACAGTTTGACTGGTGCCGCACTGAAATGGTACACAGGCTTGGATAGCACTAATATTCGAACATTCAATGACCTAGGTGAGGCCTTTGTCCGACAATACATATACAACTCGGATATGGCTCCAGACAGAGATCAGCTCCGATCCATGGCTCAGAAAGATCATGAAGCTTTCAAAGAGTATGCCCAACGATGGAGAGAAACTGCTGCTCAGATTAATCCACCGTTAAAAGAGAAAGAGATGACAAAGATCTTCTTGAATACTCTCAGTCCGTTTTATTATGAACGCATGATTGCTAGTGCTCCAAGTGATTTCACCGAAATGGTAAACATGGGGATACGTCTAGAAGAAGGAGTCCGAACCGGACGTCTAACTAAAGAAGGTGGATCTTCAAGCGGAACAAAAAAGTTTGGAAGTGGTTTCCCAAAGAAGAAAGAACAAAGTGTTGACATGGTGTCCCAAGGGAAGCCAAGAGGAAACGTCAATCGTCGACAACAGATTGCTGCTATTGCGCCAGTCGTTAATACAACACCAAATCCGGGATTTACCCCGCAGTTTCAACAATAACAGCCTCGACAACAGGCTCAGCAGTTCAACAATAATCAGAATCGTGTGCAAAGAGCTCCACAGTTCGATCCGATTCCAATGACCTACACAGAATTGTACCCTGCGTTGGTTGAAAAAGGTCTCGTTCAAACTAGAGCACCACCACCAGTACCTGAGAAACTCCCATGGTGGTACAAAGCAGAGGTCTCATGCCCTTATCATCAAGGAGCACCTGGCCATGATCTTGAGCATTGCATAGCTTTGAAATATGAAGTTCAGAGGTTGGTTAGATCTAATCTCCTCTCATTCAGAAATTTGAATCCAAATGTGCAAGCAAATCCGCTGCCCAATCATGGAGGGCATGTTGTAAACATGGTGTATGGATGTCCTGGTCCATACCGAGTCTATAATATCAATTACTCAAGAGCCGATTTGGTACAAATGCACGCCACTCTCTGTCGAGGGCCGAGTTTTCGCCAACATCAATACGGTTCCTGTAGCATATGTTGTGTAGATCCTCATGGATGCTCGATTGTGAGAAGAGATCTCCAAGTGCTCTTGGATAATGGTACTATTCAGATCTACAGAAATAGGGATGAAAATGAAGTTAACATGATAGGATGTTATCCGCATGAGCTTTTAGTCTCAGATATCAACTCGGAAATGCCTAAAGTTAACATCATCGTTCCTCATTTCAACATGCCTGAGCGCATAGAAGTTACTTACAACAAGCCAAGGGTTCCTGTTGCTCCTTTGATCGTTTGTCTACCTGGACCTGTTCCTTATGACTCTGACAAGGCAGTTCCATACAACTACAATGCAACAATGATAAAGAATGGACAAGAAGTTCCTTTACCAACTCTCTCATTTGTCGTGAACATCGCTGATGTGAGTCGAGTAACAAGAAGTGGACGTGTGTATACTCCACTACCTTCAAAGCAACCTGTTGCTCCTGCAACCGGACAAAATCCTGTCAATACACCAGTGGGGAATCCTGAGGAAACTCCTGTCAGTAATACAAACACTGATGTTGGCCAATCCAGTGGAACCAATGTCAATCCAGATTTTGACGAAATTTTGAAGCTTATCAAAAGAAGTGAATACAAGATTGTGGATCAGCTTATGTAGACTCCTTCAAAGATCTCAATACTTTCATTGCTGTTGAATTCAGAAGCCCACAGGGAAGCCCTGATGAGAGTTTTGGACCAGGCTTTTGTAGATCATGATGTGACTGTTGACCATTTTGATGGGATAATAGCCAACATAACTGCTTGCAACAATTTAAGCTTCTGTGATGAAGAACTCCCCGAGGAGGGTAAAAATCACAACCTTGCTTTACACATTTCTATGAACTGTCAGTCAGACTCTTTGTCCAATGTGTTGGTAGACACCGGATCTTCCTTGAATGTGATGCCAAAGGCGACTCTTGCTCGCTTGTCTTACCAGGGAATGCCTATGAAGTTCAGTGGTGTAGTTGTCAAAGCATTTGATGGATCGCGAAAATCTGTTATCGGCGAAGTCAATCTTCCCATGACAATTGGTCCACATACATTCCAAATCACCTTCCAGGTCATGGACATTCAAGCTGCTTATAGCTGCCTGTTAGGACGACCATGGATCCATGAAGCAGGGGCAGTAACTTCTACGCTCCATCAAAAGTTAAAATTTGTAACAAATGGAAAATTGGTAACAATAAGCGGAGAACAAGCCTTGATGGTGAGCCATTTGTCCAATTTCTCTTTCATAAGTGCCGATAATGAGGAAGGAATGCAGTTCCAAGGTCTCTCTTTAGAAGACGAATCTTCCAAAAAGAAAGCATCAATCTCTTCTTATAAAGAGGCAGTAAAAGTAGTGAAAGATGGAACTACCACTGGCTGGGGGGCAAGTTGTGATCCCGACCAAGAATGAAACTAGAGCAGGACTCGGATGTTCACCAACATTCTCGAACTGCACCAAGAAGGATGAAACCCTTCGTCCGATCAAAGAAACATTCATTAGTGGAGGATTCCTTAACCCAATTCCTCAAGAGGTTAATGTCCTTATCGAAGAATGCATCGAAGAAGGTTTATCCGATACTGAAGAAGAATGGAAATGTTATCTCAATGACTCGGGATATATATCTCAGGAAGAACCATATCCTCCTTCAGAAGAATCCAATGGCAAAGAAACTGAGCCTGTTCCTGCAGAAATCTGGGACACCTTGGGACAACCAAGTGGAAAATTTGATTATATGGTGAAATATACTGCGCCTGAAAGTTCAAAGATTGCGATTGAGGATATCCAACCAACTGGATGGGGAGATCCCTTTGAAGATAATAGTCAATCAGAAGAGGCTTATCAGCCCTGTCAATTTTCTCAGCAGCCTAAAATTACTGAAGATTTCGGCTTCAATGCATCTGCCAAGATTAACAATCCTGAAGATGGTTATTATCACATAAATGCCATTTTTGAAGATGAAGGGGAAGATGGTCCCGTAACTGACTCGGAAAGTGTCGCTGACAATGAGTCTCTTCATCCTGAAGACTGGGAAGAACATCCTGAAAATTCTGAAGATTGTGACTCATCTTATGCTCTTCAAGAAGTAGAAGAAGACCGTTTCAACTCTACAAAGAACAAGGTTGACAAACCAGGACCGTCAAATCCTGCTCGACCAGCGGTCAATGTCAATACTGAAGATAATTCTGAGGAGAATTTTCCTGAATACATAATACACAGAGGAGTTCGTTGCTACTGGAAAGCTGTCGACGTTCCGAATGTTGTTCGCCGCTCAAAGTAATCACCTCGCTGTTATTTTGACCTCCTGCCTTGCCCAAAGCAGAGAGATGTTTTATAGGGCTTTGCTTCTAAATGTTCCGCCCAAATAACTTTGTGTATAGGGCTTTGTTTTAAAAGTTTCCCTCTTTGTCCTGCCCAAGACAAATGAGTTTGTGTTTAGGGCTTTGTTTCAAAAATGAATCATAAATAAAGTGTCATTTTGAATTCCCTACATTATATGTTTTATTTTTGCCTTTTTTCTGGAAATGGTAATCCTAAAAAACCAAAATAAAAAAAAAACTTTTCAAAAAAAAAATCTGCATACACTCTTGCATTCATAAATTTTCTGAAATAGATATAAATCATATGTGCAGATTTACTATTGATAAACCCATTGAATGCAATAACCCTATGCCCTCTCCCAACTTTGAGTTTCCTGTGTTCGAAGCCGAAGAAGAGGAAGAAGAGGAGATCCCGGACGAGATCTCTCGATTACTTAAGCACGAGGAAAGAGCCATTCTGCCTCACAAAGAGCCTTTAGAAAAGATCAACTTGGGTTCTGAAGAAGACAGAAAAGAAGTGACCATTGGATCGCTGCTTGATGCTGATGTCAAGAGTAAGTTGACAGACCTTCTCAAAGAATATGTTGACGTGTTTGCCTGGTCCTACCAAGACATGCCTGGGTTGGATACCAATATTGTTCAGCATTACTTGCCATTGAAGCCAGAATGTCCGCCAGTTAAGCAGAAATTACGAAGGACTCACCCTGATATGGCTAACAAGATCAAAGTGGAAGTTCAAAAACAGCTCGACGCAGGTTTTCTTGTCACCTCGGAGTATCCTCAATGGTTGGCCAACATAGTGCCAGTTCCGAAGAAAGATGGCAAAGTCAAAATGTGTGTTGACTACCGTGACTTGAACAAGGCCAGTCCAAAAGATGACTTTCCATTACCGCATATCGACATGCTGGTTGATAACACTGCTAAGTTCAACGTCTTTTCCTTCATGGTTCTCCGGTTATAATCAGATTAAGATGGCTCCTGAAGACATGGAGAAGACATCTTTCATCACTCCATGGGGTACCTTTTGCTACAAAGTGATGCCGTTTGGATTAAAGAATGCCGGCGCAACTTACCAACGGGCAATGACTACTCTCTTTCATGACATGATGCATAAAGAAATAGAAGTCTATGTGGACGACATGATAGCCAAGTCCAGCACAGAAGAAGAACATATTGAATACCTTTTGAAGTTGTTTCAACGACTAAGAAAATATCAGCTTCGCTTGAATCCTAACAAATGTACTTTTGGAGTTAGATCTGGAAAACTCTTGGGTTTCATTGTCAGCCAAAGAGGTATTGAAGTAGATCCCGACAAAGTCAGAGCTATTCAAGAGATGCCTGCACCAAAAACTGAAAAGCAAGTAAGAGGATTTCTCGGACGATTGAACTATATCTCCAGATTTATCTCTCAAATGACTGCTACTTGTGGACCAATTTTCAAGCTTCTCCGCAAAGATCAAGGGGTTGTATGGACTGAAGATTGCCAGAAAGCGTTCGACAGTATCAAGGAATACCTGTTAGAACCACCAATATTGATTCCTCCAGTTGAAGGAGGACCATTAATCATGTACCTTACTGTGTTAGAAGAATCCATGGGTTGTATGCTTGGACAACAAGATGAAACCGGTAAGAAGGAGCATGCCATCTATTACTTGAGTAAGAAATTCACAGACTGTGAGTCTCGTTACTCCATGCTCGAAAAAACATGTTGTGCTTTGGCCTGGGCTTCAAAACGTCTCCGCCAATACATGATCAACAATACTACTTGGTTAATCTCCAAAATGGATCCGATTAAGTATGTCTTTGAAAAGCCCGCCTTAACAGGAAGGATTGCCCGATGGCAAATGCTGTTATCCGAATATGACATTGAATACCATGCTCAAAAAGCGGTCAAAGGAAGCATTCTCGCCGATCATTTGGCGCATCAACCAATTAATGAATATCAATCTCTCAAGTTTGACTTTCCTGATGAAGATGTCATGTACTTGAAGATGAAAGATTGTGACGAACCGTTACCTGAAGAAGGTCCTGATCCTGAATCAAGATGGGGCCTAATTTTTGATGGAGCAGTAAACGCTTTTGGCAATGGAATTGGGGCAATTATTATCACTCCCAATGGTACTCATATCCCGTTCTCCGCCAGATTACTGTTTGATTGCACCAACAACATCGCAGAATATGAAGCATGTATCATGGGTATCGAAGAAGCCATTGACTTAAGGATCAAGATCCTCGACATATATGGAGATTCAGCCCTTGTGATCAACCAGATCAAAGACAAATGGGAAACTTACCACCCTGGCTTGATCCCCTACAGAGATTATGTAAGACGTCTGTTGACTTTCTTCAACAAGGTGGAATTGCATCATATACCTCGAGATCAGAATCGAATGGCAGATGCCTTGGCTACTCTATCTTCCATGTTCAAAGTCAGTCATTGGAACGATATGCCTAAAGTCAGAATTACGCGCCTCGAAAGGCCCGCCTATGTGTTTGCAACTAAAGCAGTCATCGATGATAAGCCGTGGTTCCACGACATCAAACGCTTCCTTCAAACTCAAGAGTACCCGCTTGGGGCATCAAACAAAGATAAGAAAACTCTAAGGAGACTTTCTGGCAGTTTCTTCCTGAATGAAGATGTGCTATACAAAAGAAATTTCGACATGGTTTTGCTCAGATGCGTGGATAGACACGAAGCAGACATGTTAATGCATGAAGTGCATGAAGGGTCCTTTGGAACTCATTCAAACGGGCATGCAATGTCCAAGAAAATCTTAAGAGCAGGATACTATTGGTTGACAATGGAATCTGACTGTTACAAACACGTGAAGAGATGTCACAAGTGCCAGATCTACGCAGATAAGATCCATGTGCCGCCGACTCTACTCAACGTTCTCTCATCTCCGTGGCCTTTCTCCATGTGGGGTATCGACATGATCGGAATGATCGAACCAAAAGCTTCAAACGGTCATCGTTTCATCTTGGTAGCAATTGATTACTTCACCAAATGGGTCGAAGCAGCATCTTACGCCAATGTTACAAGACAAGTGGTTGTGAGGTTTATCAAGAACAACATCATTTGCCGATATGGTATTCCCAGCAAGATCATTACTAACACTGGTTCAAACTTGAACAACAAGATGATGAAAGAATTATGTGAGGAATTCAAGATTGAGCATCATAACTCTTCTCCTTACAGACCAAAAATGAACGGCGCCGTTGAAGCTGCCAACAAGAACATAAAGAAGATCGTCCAGAAAATGGTCGTCACTTACAAAGACTGGCATGAAATGCTGCCATTTGCTTTACATGACTCTTACAACTATGGATGGTGATGAACTCCCACATCCTGTCAATGCTGATGCAGTCAAGAAATACTTTGTCTAAAAAAGACAAAAGAACAGCTCGGTAAGTCGAAAACCCGCAAAGGGCGACTTAGGCAAAAATGAGCGTCTCGGTGGACTGAAAACCCAAAAGGGCGGTCCAGGCAAAAATTAGAGACAATAAACAGAAAAAATTCATCCTGGTAGATTGAAAACTTGAAAGGGCAATCTAGGCAAAAATTAAGGAATAATGACAAAGTAACTGCACCAGTCTGTACTTCGTCACCTGAAGAGTCTGTACTTCATCAAAGGATCTTCAATCAAATCATCGCCAATCTGAAGCGACAAGCACAGTTGGAACTCAAAGTTGTTAGGGAAAATAGTGGTTATTGCTTTCAATGTAGCCTTTTCCGCATAATTACCATTTCCAACTTTTGTAAATACTCCATGGAATCATGCCTTTAGCTGATTACCATCCTATTAAATAAATTTGAGCCTTGTGCCCATTTGTTTGCAATTCTTAATTTCTTTCAGCTTGCAAAATGACGCTTTAATTGTGTTATTCACTTTTGAAAGAAAAGAAGAAAAAAAGTTTTAAATGAATTTACTTTCCTTTTTCAAAATAAAAGCGAAACTTTCCTTTAAGTTGTGAACAATCGAAGGAACATCAACAGCTATCTCCATAGGATGAATCAAAGATTATGATAGGAAAAGCTCTTCTATCCCCAGTGAAGAAGCTCTTCTATCCCCAGTAAAGAGGGTCTTTTATCCCCAGTGAAGAAGTTCTTTTATCCCCAGTGACGAAGATTTTCCATCTCCAGTGAAAAGGTTCTTCCATCTCAATAACGAAAAATGCTTGTCTTCCCCAGCGAAGTCTAAAGCACGCAGCATCATTCATCACCCGTGTTATCTACAACGTGTTGAAAAACATTTGCCAAGTATCTGGTTGTATTGCGACGTCGGTCCCTCTCCAGTATACACTTCATTATCTGTCAGTATTGTTAGCATGCATGCGACATTCATGACATTCATCATTCATACATATTTGCATCATTTATGCATCATTGCATTTTTCAAATGTCTGCCTAAAATCACTTGTTCAGGATATATCTATCCCAAAAAAAGAGAAAAAGCAAAAAAGAAAAAAAGAAAAAAGAAACAGGTATGGGCATGTCATCTCTCCAGTAGGTTGTCACCCATAAGCAGAAAGAACATCTTCTTTCTCCAGTTCCCCGCTGAGATCATTCCTCGTGGAAGAAGGTTGCTTCAGTTTCTCCTCTCAAAACAAAGGAGAAAATACCCAGTTGAGTTCATTCCTCATGGGTACAAAGTCTTGTTTGACTGTTTCTTTCCAATTCATTCATGGTTAGAACTTTGTCTTTACCAAAAATTCAAATTCCGATTCTCCAAATAGAGTCAAGGAAAAATTGAACCATAAACAATCGCCTCGTCATCTGAGCAGTTTATGTTTCTTTCAAAAATTTCCTCTCAAGGAAATCAATCATGAAGACCATTTGACGATCAGGGCCTTATTACTGTTCACAAGGCTGAATATCCAGTAATTTCCCTAGCAAAGTCTCCAAGATCATTTTATCACTCGACTGATAATTGATCAAGTCTTCAAAACCACTATCACGAGGCTGGTAGTCGGTAACCTTTTGTTCTGGTTATATTATTAACATGTCTATCACAAGGCTGATAGTCGGTAATATTAACCGAACCTTTGAAACTCTTTTTACCTTGTCAAGTCTATCACCATGCTGGTAGTCGGTAATACAGTTTCATACCTTTCACCTTCGCATTATTAACAAGTCTATCCCTGTGCTGATAGTCGGTAATGTCGATAGGTAAGCCTTTCTTACAAAGCTATCATTCCCCGGTAAAGCATACACTTGCTTTCCCGAAGAAAAAACGGATTCTCTTCCTAAAACGGATTGAGACATCCTTCTCGATCTCTTGTCCCCAGTGGAGTCAGTTTTTGATATCCCTCGGTAAAGATATCCTTGCATCATTCGCAATTTTGGTATCTTAGGTCCAAAATTCGCGTCTTCTGATATTTAAGTCTCTTCCACCCTATCAAAACGAAGATTTTCAATCTTCATGTCTCAGGTTGAAGGAACTTAAATAGGGGCATCTGTCATACCCCAATTTTTGACCTAAGATACCACCTCATATCATTGCATATGCATCATTTGCATCTCTAACAAATTGCATAGCCTGTGTTTGTTACTTGTGACTCAGCAGGATTTGATCAGGAAATCACTCATCAGTACAAGTAACAATCAATTAGGGTTTTGTTCTCCCTTCATTTCAAATGAATAATCTTCATCAACAATCAACATTTGGTCCTCAGAGATTCATTTCAACAAGCTCAAAGGCTTTGAATCAACCAGATTAGGGTTTTGACTGAAGATAGCATACTCCTGACTTTTGCTCAGGATTTGACCTAATGACTTGGGACATGATATCAAGACCCCAAATGCATCATTTTGACCTAATCCATTGGCTCAGAACATCTCCTACACAAAGATTGATCAACAGTGAAATTTCAAATCATCAGAATTAGGGTTTTGAACTATCAGGGACTAAAATCAGGGATCACATTTGGGAAACCCTAAAAATCCCCAGGAAGTCAATCAAAGGTTTCAATCATCTTCAAATAATCCCTATGACAATATACAATGGAAATTATGTCTCAATTCAAGATCTACAGTCATCAATTTCATCTGGTCGACAATTGGGGTTTTTGACCTAATTCACTGAACAACTGCCTTTTTAATCAGGACATGGTGTCACAACTCAAACTATGATTCAATATCCTCCAATACCTCAATATGATCCATTCATACCATTCATTTGATGAGGATAGCCTGTTTCATTTGAAATCTCCAGAAACGCGATTCGTCTGAAAAAGTCAACTGTGCAAGATCACCATTGACTTTTGGGGAATTTTGGTCAACCATGACTTTTGAAGTTTTGAATCATCAATATATGATATATGAAGTCATTTGATCAAGAAAAATCAAGAAAATCAATCAAGAATCAAAAAGTCAAAAGTTTGACTTTCATACTTAGAAATTTTTTCTAAGTATTTTTCATGGTTTTTTCCAAACTTTGGAAGGGAATTTCTCAAAATTTCACCTACAAACTGAAAAAAACTTCCAACATGAAAGTTGTAGATTTTGATCCAATAAACAACTTTGACACATATAAATTTTTTCCATAAGATCAACCATTTAAGAGATATGGAGCTTCAAAGTTGGCATCTTTGGAAAATTTCACTTGAAACTTCATTTTTCTCAAAGTTCATGGATCTTTTTCACCCACTTCCTTAAAGATCTTGAAGAAACTTTCAACTAGGGTTTTGAAGTGTGTAATATGAGCTTTCCAAAATGTCCAAGAGCATGGAAAAATATGGAGTGTAGCCATGGTTTTGAATTTTGACATTAGTGAACTTTTCACTTGAAATCTCATGCCATTTTCACTAAGTTATGAACCAAATTGCCAAATGGACCAAGTAATGATACATAGAGGCAATAATTGGAAGATATTTTCTGATTTGAGACAGATGGGAAAGAGATAAGAAGCTTGGCCAAAATAACCATGGTTTAGTTACTTTAACCATTTGCATTAAATGTAAAGATTCCACTTTATCTCCAAATGCCAAATCACCAAAGAAGAAGCAAGTTGCAAGGCTCTGCATTCAGAACTCATGGCCTATAAATAGAGGTCATTTCCACTCTTCAATTCACACCAAAACCTCACAATTATAGGTTTTCTCTCTTCTTTCTTGAATTGCAAGTTTCATGAGTTTCAAAGAGGAGAAAGTGCAAGTTCCATCCTTTGCAAGTTCTGAGCAAAATGATGCTTCCCACAACTCATAAACATCATATGGGATGTGTTTGATCCATTCATACACCCCAAAACACCTCAAATCACAAAATCACTACCTCACTTCCATATTTGCATATATTGAACCTTATCATGCCAAAATCAATTCCAGGCCAATTCTGTCCAAGCTAATCATCCAAACACATTCCATATACCATATATGAACTATTCCAACCATCATCCATGATCTGAAACACCAAAATCATCAAGCTTGATCCTCACTTGAGTCCTACTGCAGATCGAGCATCACCAACTGGTCCAGGGGTTTTCAATTCATTCCAGGCATTCAAACACCTTCCATAAGGTCCACTGATGCTGTCCAGATCAAGAAACAACAACTGGAACTCCTCATTTGCAGAATTCAATTCTCAGTTTGGCCGTTTTTGAGGTAAGTGCTCATGAACTTCAAACTCTATCATGCACGCATCATAAATGAAATATTGATATACCATCTTGTTTCTGCACCTATGAGGATCATTAACCCTCAATCAATTGCATCATATCATGATCATACACGATTTCACAATGATTTGTCATATTAGGGTTCTTCGTGTTCATCAGAAAATTGATAGCTTTAGAGTTGAAATAAATGAAATTAAACGCTACCATCATGTTCCTCGTCCAAAACCGAGCAAGATAGACCCTTCACTTGATCAATTTGGTTCAGTTTCAAAGAATTTCAAAATCCAGTTAGGGTGTGTTCTTGGCGCCAGATTTTGTTCAAAGTTTTCAAATATTTGTTTTAAAATATAATTGAATGGACGCGTGTGAATAACAAGCTGCACGCGCAGCTCAGTTGGTTGTTGTTTTGGCTGGTAAGTATAAGGGCGTGGGTTCAAACCCTTGTGAAGACAAACCATTCTTTTTTAACACTATTATTCTTTCTTTTTTCACACAACTTTAATTAATTATTTAACACATCAAATTAATTCATTTTTCATTCATTTTTTACACACTTCTTGTTTAACACATATATTTTAAGAATATCAAAAAAGATCATCAAAAAAATATTTATTTGATACATTTTTAAATAAGTTTAAAATGACTTATTTTTAAGTATTTTTAATACTTTTAAATATTATTTTTCATTTGATTTTCAAACTTAATCACTTGTAAATATTTTTTTGAGCAAACCCTGATCATCTAAGTGTTAATTAAAGATAATCTTTTTGTTTATCTTGATTAATTTGACTCCTTTCAAAATTCAAACCATTTTAAAACAAGCGATCGCGATTCTTTTCAAAAACGATAAACCATTTCTTTTTGAAACTATTGATTAAATCTTTTTAATTGATCAATTGATTTTCAAAACGATGTGGGGCCTCTCGAATATTAGAGAGTATAAGACCCACTCCTTTTTCCTTTTATACAGTTTTTTTTCTTCTTTAAACAATAAACTTCTTTCAAAACAAAAAAACTTTCAAACAGTTTTTCAAACCTCGCATCTTTTTTTCAAAACAATCAACCATGTTTTATGTAAATAAAACACGGGCCTCCATGTAGGTATAAGTCCCAAGCCCCTTTTGTACATACCCATTCCTGTACATGAAATTAGGTATTTCATTGTACACACACCTTTGTACATATCTCGATCAATTAAAACTCCAAAAATACAAAAAAACAAAAACGAAGGTTTCTTTAAATCTTCCCAAAAATATCATGGGCCTCCACATAGGTATAAGTCCCAAGCCCCTTTGTAAATACCTGTTTACATAGCTTTGAATGAATTCAAGTGGACCTCTCCTCGAGTATAAGTCCCGAGTCCCCGTGTATACAAATGGATCATGCTTACAGGTATATTTCCTTCATAAACTCCATTATATACACACACTCTGTCATATATATATAATTGTTCATACCTGTTCATGTTTGTTCATACTTGTTCATGTTTGTTCATATGTGTGATATATGTGCTTGTTCAACTTAGTACAACACTAAGTTCCCCATAGCCTCCTATTGGGCTTCGTGCAAAGAATCTCCCTAGTTTAGGTTAGGACATAGAGTATGGTTTCCCGGTGAAATCGCTCTAAGAGCTCAAACCAACTATACCATGCCTCCCCTTGGGCTTTGTACAAACGAGTGACCCTCCCATAGCCTCCTCTTGGGCTTACAATGCAAGGACCCTGGATTGTCCCTCCCATAGCCTCCTCTTGGGCTTACAATGCAAGGACCCTTGGATAGCCTCCTCTTGGGCTTCGTACAAGGACCCACGGGCTTCTTATAAGCATCCCCAATATCCAAATCAAAATACCCTAGGATATTAGACATTTATCATCTCTATGATAGGAGTATCTCTTCTATATCATCACAAACAATCAATCAATCAAAATCAAACTTTTTTGCCACAAGGCTGGCTAATCAATCAAATTTCTTTTGCCACAAGGCTGGCTAATCAATCAAACCGTTTTACCACCGTACTGGATGATTAATCAAAGTTTTTGTCACAAGGCTGACTTCATTGAAACTTTTGCCACAAGGCTGGCTGATTAATCAAAGTTTTTGTCACAAGGCTGACTTCATTGAAACTTTTGCCACAAGGCTGGTTAAACAAACAAAAACATCTTTATCATTCTAAGCGCCATAAGTGGCATGGCCCAGGGCTTATAATGAAAAGATTTTCAAACAAAAACAAACAGATGTATGTGATGATATAGATTAGATACATCGAACATTTAGATGGCATTTGTCTCTTTTCCTTTGCTTCCACTAGCATAAGTGGGAACTACGATTGCTCTGACTTTCTCAACATCCCTTTGAGAATACGTAGGCACAAGGTCGATCCTTGGCGAGCAAAACAAAACAAAAAAAACCCTTCAAACCTTAGCACCCGTAGACCCCGAGCTACAGATGCTCTGATTCCCTCTAAGGGATATGTATGCAGAGGATCACGATGATCTTTGCGAGCATAATCAAACAAACACCTTAGGTCCCACCTATTTCACAAGAACCTCTCAACAATATGGAATGAAAAACAAAGCAAAGAAACCTATAGAGTAATATAGATACGTTGGGTGCTAATACCTTCCCTTCGTATAACCAACCCTCTTACCCAAGATCTCTCCCCCCACTTTTAGGTTATTGCAGCTTTTTTCCTTTTCCTCTTTTGGAAACAATAAAAAGTTTGGTCCGTACAAAAGAAAAATCATTTTTTTGAGCACTCGAGCCCAAAGAAGGCATCAGGTGTCTCATCCCGAAAAAAAGGATACGATTTTTCCCCGCGACAACATCCATGACACTGAACCCCTTTCCCTTGATTGGGCCTCTCTTCAGCTTCGAGTCTTCTGCTTGGATCATAGGTATTGCTGATTTCATTGGAAGTGTTCTTGACATTGGGTCTGGACTTCTGATCAACCCTTTTAATAAGTCTGTTGAATTGTTTTCCAAGCATGGCTATGGCTTCTGATAGATTTTCATTACTTCCACTATTGCTTTCTCTTTAATTATCATCCGTGTTGGAAACAAAAGCTATGCTTTTGTTCTTCTTTTCAACAGACTCACAGATGCTCAACTCAAAGGTTTGTAGAGAGACAATGAGTTTGTTCGGCTTCATGTTGCTGAGGTCTTGGGATTCCTCTATGGAAGTCACCTTCATATTAAATCTCTTAGGCAGTGATCTGAGGATCTTTCTTACCAATTTTTCTTCAGACATTTTTTCTCCTAAAGCTCCTGAGTTATTTGCAATCTCAAGGACATTCATATAGAACTCATAAATGGTTTCATCCTCTTTCATCTTGAGATTTTCAAACTTAGTGGTAAGCATTTAAAGTCTAGACATTTTTACCTTGGATGTGCCTTCATGTGCTGTTTTGAGAATATCCCAAGCTTCTTTAGCTAGTTCACAGTGTTGCACAAGCCTGAATATGTTCTTGTCAATTCCATTGAACAAGGCACTTATGGCCTTGGAATTGCCCAAAGCTAGCTCTTCTTCAGTTTTGATCCATTTTGCTTTAGGAATTAGAACAATGGTTCCATCTTCCATAACCTTCTCAAGATGTTTCCATCCGCTTTCCACAGCTCTCCAGGCCTTGCTGTCCACAGACTTTATGACTGCTACCATACGAGGTTTCCAGTAGTCATAGTTAGAGCCATCCAGGATGGGTGGTCTATTCCCAAACACTAACAGTTCCTTCTCTATAGTACCAGAATTTTGTTGTCCCTAGATCTCACCCATATGTAAATAGGTAGGGTGCCTGCTCTGATGCCAATTGAAAATTTTAGTAACTCACGCTGGATGTCTTACTGGATGTTATGACATCCACAATTACACAACACAAAACGTTAAAACAGAAACGCATAAAAACAATAAAGAACACACAAAATTGTTTACCCAGTTCGGTTCAAACAACCTACTCCAGGGGCTACCATGCCAGGGAGGGAATCCAATATAAGCAGAATTAATTCGGAGTTAAACTCCCCCGTTTACAACTCCTCACTTAAAACCTACCCAATGTAATATCAATCTATTCCTAGACCTGAGTATCTCCATTCACTCCCCCTCAATCACAACAGTGATTACAAATAAACATTAAACAAATTTAGAGAGAAGACACACTTCAAAAACACACCTTGATCTGCTTAAAAGCTTCAATCAAGAGATACACACTCGTGCTTAAAAGATTAGAGTGACAATTAACAAACACAACCTATTCCAATGCAATCATCAAAGACAATTGCTTGGAGTACAAGAGACAGCTACAGAACTATGGTTCTTCATAATTAATAATTTACTCTCTCTGTGTTCCAAATTAGGATTGCAAACTTTTTATATGCAGCTCTTGGGCCTTGGGCTTTTTTAGAAACCAATTAGGGTTAACCAAGTTAACCTAATTTACACGCCATCTGGTTGTTACAGAATGTGCTGTCAGCGAAATCTTCTTGGACGAAATATTCAGCACATGATAAAAGGTTTCCTAAATTGTAGATTGAGAGAAATCAGGAAACACAATTAATAAAATATAACAGCTCCCGCTGTCATACAAGGATGTCATGACATCGGTCATGACATTCACTAACAGAACCTGTATTAGCTTAACACATATGCAGCCTGCATAACACAATATCAAACATGTCATGACATCAGTCAAGACATTAAACACTCAGGAATGTTTTACCACAAATGCAGTCAACATGAAAAACATCTACAAATCTTTTAAGGATTTTAACTTCGAGATAAATTATCACCTAGGCAAAGCTAACGTGGTAGCGAATGCGTTAAGTAGAAATTTTAGCATACGTCGGCGTTAATGGTCAAGGAGATGAATTTAATTGAGTGGTTTATAGATTTGAGCTTGGTATGTCAGCCAACACCAAAAAGCGTGCATTTAGGTATGTTGAAATTAACTAGCAAAGTGCTAGAAGAAATATAGGAGGGTCAAAAGTTAGATTTACGCTTGATAGACCAATTGGTACTAATTAATAAAGGAAAAGGAATGGACTTCAAAATAGATGATAATGGGATTATCGAAACTTAAAAAGAGTATTTTGGAAGAAGGTCATGGGAGTGGTCTGAATATTCATCCAAGAGCCACAGAGATGTATCAGGACCTTAAGAAAATATTTGGTGGCCAGGTATGAAGAAGGATGTTGCAAAATTTGTGTCCTCTTGCTTGATTTATCAAAAAGCGAAGATAGAACATCAAAATCCATATAGACCGATGCAACCTTGGAGTATTCCTGAGTGAAATTGGGATAATATTTCCATGGATTTTGTAGTGGGTTTTCCTAGAACCGTAAAAAGGAAGTGATTCAATTTAGGTTATAGTGGATAGGTTGACTAAGTCATCTAATTTTGTTCTAATAAATATCACTTACCGGTTGCAGAAGCTAGCCTATATTTATATAACTGAGATAGTGAGATTACATGGAATTCCCTCTAGCATAGGTTGAGTTTTGCTTACCATCCACAGATGGACGGTCAGACGAAAAGAACTATTCAGCCCTTCGAATATCTATTGAGAGCTTGAATTCTAGAGCAAGGAGGTAGTTGGGATAATTAATTGTCACTGATTGAGTTTACCTATAACAATAACTTCTATTATAGTATCGCAATTGCACCTTTTGAAGCCTTATATTACAGAAGATGTAGAACACCCTTGTGTTGGTATGAATCCGTTGAAAGCATTATACTAGGACCTGAAATAATGCAGCAGATGAATGAGTCTTATCCAGATATGATCTCCTCGGGTAAAATTTACTAGGACGAAAATTCAATAAGTGGGAGAGAGTTGTAACACCCTTATTTAGATTTTATACCTTAAAGTATATTTTTCTTAGTGAATTTAATGATTTGCTATTGTTGTGTTATTATTTATAAAAATAAAACATAGATGCTGAATTCGTTAGTAAGAAATTATTAAAAATAATCAAAATATGAAGGATTAAAATTATCGAAGAAATTAAGGGTTAGACGATTGAAATTCTGGTAGGTCAGACTTGAGATGACATGTCTAGACATCTGATCAAACATTTTGCGCAGCAAGGTATAAACATAGCAGACTGAAAAACAATAAACAACACCAGAATTGTTAACCCAATTCGTCGACAAACACACCTACTCTGGGGGCAACCAAGCCAGGAATGAAGTTCACTATCAGCAGCATCAATTCGAAGCTAAATAATCCCAGTTTACATCTTCTCACTTAATTATTACCCAATGACCCTTCTACATAGATCCTCTCTAGATCTGGAATATCTCCATCCCACTTCCTAACACCGCAGTGATGTTGTACAGTTCTCCAGTACCAGGAGTTGTAGCAACGACTTAATCACTCTCCTAATATTGATTACTTTCTTCAACATACTAAACTTGAAGCTACTTCAAAGCTTCCTTCAAGAACACTACACCTCTTACCTACAGGCTTCGAGGTTCATATGGTAGCCTTCCCGTAACCTGGGAGGTTTACCTCGACAAACCCTAATGATTACATCTTGAAATACTTGGTTGTCACACTTAAACTTAGGTTACAATGCTTTTTTTATAACCTATTCCCAACTGGATTTGGGCTTCTAATCGCAACATATTTGCTGTTACAAATCAGTAAAATCGCCTGCTATAAAATAGGTCTTCAATCAAATCTTTCTAAATTGTATCCAATTATATAAAGTCTTTATTCTTTAATATTCTTCTTGATTATTTTTGACCTTTTATTCTGCGGCAATTAGGATTTGCATAATATTCTTCTAAATATTTTGGAGCTGTTTAAATCAAACTGAATCTTCTTGAATCCAACTCAGGATGTGCAATGTCGAATGCAATAAGTCTTGACATCTTCTAGGACATGTTGATCCATATGTTGAATAACTTCAATCCAACATGTTTCATCATCTCATGTACCTGTTCTTATACATACATACATACTATATTCCATTCTTGTAGCTAGTATTTGTTTTACAAAAATTAATGTCAACTCTAAAAATACAAAACTTACAATCTCCCCCTTTGGCATACTTTTGGCTAAAACAAATAAAAACAATTATATTTAAAACCCAAGGGAATACAGTAATAGCCCAACCAACAGTAGTCCTCAGTAACTATTGTATACAACAACATGGAGATCTTCTTCAGAGTTTTATGTTGTCGAAACGTCTTGTTCGACATCTTGAACTACATTCTGAATCAGCTCCATTCGCTCCAGATCTTGAAGACCAAGGTAAAGCAACCTCAGGATTGTTAGATAGAGAGCCTTGAAGTCATTTGGTGTACACGAGGAAGAAGATATACAACTCTCCCCATTAATCGAAGAACTACCTGCATGATATGTCATACTGGGTACACAAATGGTGTAACTCAGATCACAAGTCACAATAATTCTTCATAACTCATAACACACGTCACAAACAGACACCAAATAACCTTATGATAGAACATTGTTTTTGACATGTTCGGATATCAGATGTGAGTATAAACTCCTGGCTAAGCATCTGAGCAACACACCCTTTCTCCCCCTTTTTGGCCAAAAATTGACAAATAAGGCCATCACAAAACCAAACCCAAGTACAACTTACCCAGGCCCACATGAACCTCATAATGATTAGCACTTTCTCACACTGTGAGCCGATGAATAGCAGAAGGCTCTATAAATAAGCTGACAAGAGACTTAGGAGATAACGATCCTTGAAAATACGCCAAATTGATTGGTCAAGGAAAAACATTATTTAAGGGGAAAACACCACAAACTAATGTGTACCGTCCAATATCTTTGAATGCCTTTAATAATGTTGGACTGTTTCTTCTGAGAAGATAGAACATACACGTGCGTAGTCAACCCGAAAAATATTCCAATTCCAATATTGCCTTTTGACTACCTTTTCTAGCTGTGGACCAGTTCTTCTAGAAGAACCAATTTCCTAAGATAGCGCATGCATAGTCATGGACACGACTTTCTGACTAAGCTTTGATGTTATCTTCCAAAAATGTTTCTTTACTAGATTTTAAAAGAATATATTCTTAAAACATGTCCTGACATCTGGTCAGACATTGCCTCTCATGCCTTAACAGCAACACAAAAACACAGAACACTATAGAAAGATAAGTCCTTGCATGTATTAGTTCAAGCTAGCTTCTTATACAAAATCCTCTGTTGCTTAACTAGTCACCAACTTCTTTACTTCAGTTCTCAAGATTACTACTTTTTTTTAATTAGCTTCAGCTGATATGTTAAGACATGATAAATGATACTTGGCACAGATACAACCCTCAGTAGTTGCATAGGCAGAGATAACACAATCGTCAGTAGTTGTGGCTTAGAGAAGGATAACCATCAGTAGTTATCAGGTATCATTAGTATTACAACCATCAGTAGTCATAGTCATTAACATAAACAAAAAAAGTTATTGTTTAGGTGAAAATGGAGCATATGCAGTAGTTTTGCAGCAATTTGATAACCATCAGTAGTTATCTTCAGATTTCAAAGGTACCAACCAACCACATTCCTCAACAGCACAAACTAGACATGGACAGAATATCAGAATATTCTTTTAGAACATCCGTGCAAAACAACTCCAAAGACAAACTCAGGACTCTAAACTCCAGACTCTCATGTCAACAATATGTCAACACAATACTAGAATCAACAACATTCTTTTCTCCCCCTCTTTAGTCTAAACATGAACAAAAGGTAATAATTTAAAAAAACTTAAAACAAGAACAAGCAATCCCAAAGAAATGAAGAGTAAGTCTAATTTTCTTCCCAAAAAGAAAATTACCCCAGGAAACTAAGAGTAAGTCTAGGTTTCCAAAAACAAAAAGACTTTAACAAGAACCAAATAGATAAAATTATATACAAAAATACCTCGACACCAGATACACTTGATTAGGAATTTCTCACATATTTCAGAACAAATGTTCCTAGCTAACTTGCTACACAAGGTCCAGACTGCCACTATCTGTAACTTAGAATAGAAGAACCCCTTATTCATTAGCCATTCTGCTCTTGCCTTTACTGTGATAGGAATCATGTTTTTCCATATCATATTACTATAACTAAGATCAAATACAATTCCATAATATCAGAACTGCCACTTCTGACACTATTGCCGAGTGCCAAGATCTTCTTTTACATCCAAGACAACTGATAAACTTCATAGATAGAGTTGAACTCTCAGAAATCAAGACAACCATAACAACTTCTGAATCTTGATATTCAGAATACATTGGACAAATACAAAGTCTCCCGTCAATGTATTCACCATACATGAATAGACTAACCTTCTCTCATAAGGCAAGACAATTCTCTTTCACACTTATGGCAATTTCTGACCCTTCTTGGTTTCAAACTTCTCTATGAGTCCCACACACTTCCTTGGTTGAGAATACACATTTGAGACGATGCTTCAACATCAGATATGACATTAATCTCAAACACATGTGTATGACATACACCATGGCTTTGGAGAAACATCCATAGTAGTTCATGCACAACTCCTTGCAGGAGATACATGAGCTCACACCTCAGCAGCTGATCAATTATGTAGAAACATCAGAAGCTGTCACCATACACCAAAGAGCTTCTTTATAAGAAAGTTTTAGACCACCTGTCTGACTTTGAGATGTAAGGTGTTGTCCTTTTGCATCAAAAATAGGAGATTCCCTCTTCAGGCAGAACACAAAAACCATGGTATTTACTAATCATCATACCATGAACAGACTGCCCAGACAAGTCTGCTTCTCCCATTCTTCAGTCTTGAACAATTCATCACAAGCAACTTGGATGATACCATTAGACCACTGGCTGAATCATACCATGATTGTAAGTTAATTTTATATAATATCAACTTAAATTAGGTTGATGCATCTCCATTGCATAAAACCAGTTGTATGTCCCTCATAATTTATCAGAACGAGAGTTTCATGTTCTTATAGACTTGACAAGTGATATTAAGTTAGAGTAAATAACCTCCATCCTGTTTGAGAGAAACACCAGTCATACATATTGAGAAAATTATATTCTCAATACAGAGATGTCAAGATACTATATCTGATATCTCAAGAATCTCCAACTCCAGATTTGGAATTCTTCATCCTCAAATGTTATGTACTCCTTGAGAATTAAACATTCTCCTCCTTAATAGCAGCTCAACATGTGGTTAGTGCACATCCACACAAAGTTCTCTCAACAGAACAAGATTCCATAAACGTGGCTCCTTTGATCAGAAGGATCTCCCCGATATTAGAGAGAATGTCCTTCACATATGAACTTGACCTTCATATTCAAAAACTTGGCTGAGATAAAAACTTTCTCTTTACCATTGAAGCTTAGCCTCTGCGCTTCCTACTTACTTGAATAAGAAATAAACTGAACCAAGAAGTAGACAATTTGGTTGAACTCATTCAACCAACCAATCTAAGACATGTTTTCTGGAAAACACATTAGATATATAGCCCAGATGCCTTCTCTTCCAAATCAGGAGTAGGTTCCAAACATATGTGATCACCACACATTTGTTTAGCACCCAGAGCATCTGTTATGTAGCAGAATTTTGCACACTTGCTGACATAATGTCTCAACATTTTGTAGGATATTAGTTCCTCTCTTCTGGAACTTACAAAACAGAGCTTGGTTCTGAAGCCTAACACTGCTTCCATAACACATATATCCCTTGATTACTTTTAAGGTCCAAAAAACACACCAAGCTCCAACAATACCAAACACCAGCAAGACTCTGAGTCACTTTCCTAATTGGGTCAAGTATTAGGAAGACTCTTCTAAAAGCCAAAATAAATGACTATATCCTTTGTTCAATAGTCTATCTAACAAATGCCAGATTTCTTGAAACAGAAAACACCAACATATACTAAAGTGCCTTTATGAGTGGATGTGAAAGATAAGACCCAAGTATTGTTGACAACTTTGCATAGATGGTTGAAGAAGTCTTGCACGTATCCCATCATCATAGAATAAACCTGCTGAGGAGACCAAACCCTAATGCCATATCTTCCAAGGTTCCAACATCTACCATGAAGCGAAAACATACACTAACTTCTCCTTAACATCCTTCAGCCACAACAAAAACTCCTTGTACATAATCACCATCTTAGGTTTGAAAATAAATCAAACCAACACCATAGACCACAACG
Organism: Vicia villosa; assembly: GCF_029867415.1. Lineage (NCBI taxonomy): Eukaryota > Viridiplantae > Streptophyta > Magnoliopsida > Fabales > Fabaceae > Vicia > Vicia villosa. The sequence goes on along the minus strand of NW_026705615.1, from coordinate 446,237 downwards.
GTTTCTGGCACACCTGACACACAACATAGTTCATCCTCCACTTCAAGGTACCGTGTACACAATAATAAGAACAAGTTTTCTTCAAACATCTTTTCAGTACATACCTTCCTTGCTAAACCAAAAAGTATCCTCCCAGGATCTCATCCAGAGACAGAACATGATGCCTGCTCTGATACCAATTGAAATTCTGGTAGGTCAGACTTCAGATGACATGTCTAGACATCTGATCTAACATTTTGCGCATCAAGGTATAAACATAGCAGGCTGAAAAACAATAAACAACACCAGAATTGTTAACCCAGTTCGGTGACAAATACACCTACTCTGGGGGCAACCAAGCCAGGAATGAAGTTCACTATCAGCAACATCAATTCGAAGCTAAATAATCCCAGTTTACAACTTCTCACTTAATCACTACCCAATGACCCTTCTACCTAGATCCTCTCTAGATATGGAATAACTCCATCCCACTTCCTAACACCGTAGTAATATTAAGTAAAATCATCTGCTATAAAACAGGTCTTCAATCAAACCTTTCTAAATTGTCTCCAATTATAGAAAGTCTTTATTCTTCAATATTCTTATTTACTCTTTTTTACCTTTTATTCTGCGCCAATTAGGATATGTATAATATTCTTCTGAATATTCTGCAGTTGTTTAAATCAAACTGAATCTTCTTGAATCCAACTCAGCAGGCGCAATGTCGAATGCAACAAGTCTCGACATCTTCTAGGACATGTTGTTCCAGATGTTAATAACTTCAACCTAACATGTTTCATCATCTCCTGTACCTGTTCTTATATAGACATACTATATTCCATTCTTGTAGCTAGTATTTGTTTCACAAAAATTAATGTCAACTCTAAAAATACATAACTTACAGAAAATTAATAAGAATAAAGGAGAAGTTGAAAGATCAAAGGTTAATGGAGAACTCAAGGAATAATTAGAATTAAAATAAATCAGAATTTATTTAGAATAAAAAGAGGAGGGAATTAGAAAGTGAAAAAAATAATATCATATGTATCTTTTAGGGAAAGAGAAAAAGAAAGGAGGCAAATCTTAGCAGCAAGCTATACAAGGAGAAGGCTCTCCCATCACCAAGAACTCAAGAAATTTGTGCATAATTAAGATAAGGGGGAGATTATTCTACGATAGTATCTTGGCAATGGGATAGTGGGGTATCCCTTAATCCTTGTTAGGTTTATGTTGATTATGTTTGTGTTAACTTTGTGTGATAATTGTGGGTTCTTAGTTTGGGGGTTTAAGAGTTGTGATTGCATGTTGTTTTGAATTATGAATCATGTGTTTCTGGCCTTACTATTCATGTTTACATGGTTACATTATGCTTCTAATGTCTTTATGAACTCATATGCGTAATCACACTTGTTAGAACTAAGAAGGGAATTTCATTACTTGAGTATTCTTCCATTATCATCTTGTAAAGATCATGAATTAACCTTGTGTGATACTTGTGTAATGTTGTTAAGATGTAGGATTTGAATACTATATTGAATTAGACTTGCACTGTGTGAATTGGCTAGAAAAATTGGTAATTTTTAGGTCCAAAGTGTGAAAAATCCCACAGAGATTGTATTAAGCATAATGATTTTCATACAAGAAGTTGTAAAGTAAACATGAGCAAAGATAACAAAATAACAGTATGTGTCACGTTCAGTTTCAATTAAAACAGATCTAAAACAAAGTAAGAGAGTGGTGGAAATATATCAAGAGTTTTTGAGTTGAGCTATGATCCATTAATATTTTAGAAGTAAATATGTGTAATGATGAGCAGTGTCGTGACATGTGAGGTCAGAGTGATCAAGTGGTGTATCTCTACAACATAAAAACATGCAAATAAAAGGTAAGGGAACAAATCTCTAAGCCTCACTTATAACCATAATATGTGTGTGTTTGTATTATGAAATCCTCAATAGTTGCAGCTCCTTATCTCTAAGCAAGCTATGTAAGTGAATATCTCTATCCTACTCATTCAACCATTTTTATTACGAAAACCACTTATTATTGGATCTCTCACAACAACAAGTTGTTATCTATTCATAAGTTGGCTAAATAAAGAAAAATATTTATAACAAGTTAACATATAATAAAACAAGTCACAAAACCACACAACATGTAACATAAAAACAACTTAATATTAACTTCACATTGCTCAACTACAAAAGGTTTAGCTCATGATGAGATGAGTACAAACTACAAGCATGGTTCTCAGAAGAAACATCTCTAAACAAAATATGAAAAGAGATATAGACCAAGGAGGAACTTAGAAGCTTCTTTAGATGGATAATATTCAAGAGATGCTTCCAGTCGTGCCAGCGCTCGTCCGCACGTACAGGACTGGGTGAGAAGAAGAAAACTCTATCAACTCTCCATTTCCTCACACTTTGTATCTTTTGCATTTTTTCTTAGAATGCAGAACTTCTTTCTTCAATCTTCAAGGTCCTATTTATATACCAAGGATTAGGGTTTTGGATACCACAATCACCTAAATTCTTAGCCATCAAAGAATCATGTGCAACACATGTGGGGGACAAAGCATTATGTAGTAGACTGTCACAGCAGTAGCAGAATTACAGCAGCAGTGGGGCAGCTTTTCAGAATTTTGTCTTGTAGTGCTTCTAAGCCTTAGCCTTAGAATTCAAATGTTTTTTTCTTTTCAACTCAACAAATTTTCCCTCCAATGTTTTATTCCTTCCACGCTGGCCCTAGAATCAAGCTGGTTTCAATATTAATTTCCCTTTTCCAAGTCCAACTTCTGTCTTCAGCTTTTGTTTTTCGTCACAGACGACTACCGTCTTTTCTCAGCTCGATAAAGTTAACCTTAAAACAAGCAAAAACACATTAAAACACCAAAAGGGAGCACATTTTGTGCTCCAACCTAATTCATATCAAAACATCTAAAATGCAATAAAACAATAAATAAAAAGCAAATTAAAACCTAATAAAGACAAAGATTAAGGTATGTATTAACTCACAAAATGTGGGTTAACACACCCCCAAACTTGAATCTTTACCTGTCCTCAGGTGATGTGACATGAAAAGACATAATGAACAATTCCAAGCAATAGCCCCCCTCCTTTTCAAAACTAATCTTTTTCAAACTCATGGATTTTCCTTTGAAGGACTTATCTCAAAGATAGGTATAACTCAGACCAAGGGCATAATCATGAACATATGTTCTATGGGCCACATGGACTCCCTGTCACGACAGAACTCTTATGTCAAGATACTCAGCCTATTTTTCAAATTTTGGTTGTTTTCTCCTATGGTCCTACAACTCAGATTTTCAGCTTAAATGGGGTTTTGACTTCATAACACTTGAACCTACACCTAGAACCTACACATGCATGCTTTTATTCACAAGATTTTTTTTAGTTGTCCCACCTTTTCACTAGACGAGATCTCATTTGTGATGAGTCCAACCTGCTATTTATGGTGAGATAAACTATTGTTCTTCCAGTTTCGGACACATGAACTTTATTTGAAAGCTTGCTCTTCCAGTTTCAAGCACAAGAGCTTATTAAGAAGTGCTCTTTTGGCAACTTCTTCTACGCACTTTGGTGTGTTTATTTGTCAAGTCATGCAGTGATCCCGGAGTGTTCCAGTCCTTATAGTTATTCTATCAATTACCCCACTAAGCCTTAATTCTAGCTCATATTCCATTCTTGAAACCAAATCAATTTTATCACAAAGACTGCCTACTTAACAGACTACTATAGTCACGACAGGATTTGTCTATAACATGAGATCAATGCTCAAAATACCCCCCAAGTCTTTGTTCCCTATATTGTTAAAGTCTCACATAGAATTTTCTCTAAGTTTTAATTTAGATAGTCTTTTCTAAGGGGAGTGTTTCTCAAATTTGTTCTCATTGTCATTATTCTTTTTTTTAACAAACATTAACACACACACACAAATAAAAAAACATTAATTCAAAGGGAATTAAAATAAACCAGCAATAAAAAGGTGTCACACCCCCAAAATTAAAACATAAATTTTCTCACTATTAGCATGACTGGTTATGGCACGACAGAACAAGACAGTAACTAAGAACATAAAATTAAAACTATCATGAAATGGTTGGTAAGTCAAGTGAGAAATACCTGTCATGCTACAAGCCTACTGGTTTTCCTCATTCCAGATTTTTGGGACTTTTTTTCTCTTCTTCCACACTTTCTCTACCTTCTTAATCCAACTTTCTTCAACCTTTGGAGGCATGAAAAATGTCTCCTCCTGGACAACAACATTCTTTAATTCCAGCTTCTTTTTCTTTAGTTTTATGGAGTGTCGCTACCACGAAAATCAACATAGTCGCCACTAACATATTTATCTTGAAAAGGGAGGGAATGCCAACAAACCACGAAACAAAACAATGGTCTCACGACCAGAGAAGAGGGTAAGGGAGTCGGTTACGTGAGGGGGAAGGTGTTAGCACCCCTCACGTCTGTCGTACTCGACGGGTTCCACGTTTGTTAGATAATATATGGGTGTGTAAAAGTCTACGCCTAAAACTGAACTAGGATGCATGCAAAATGTAGGGAAAAGAAAGAGTTGTACTCGCACGGGCCCTACCCCGCTGCCTACGTATCCTTTTTGAGGAATCAGAGGTACCGTAGCTTGGCTAACTAATTTCTATTTGTTTTGTGTTTTTTAGGTGAAAAAGTTAAATTCGCACTCCGATGCTCGACCTTTGGAGACTTAATATGAGAATGGAGCGGAAATAACAAGCTCTTAAGAAAAGAAAATCAAAAGAGTTTGGTTTGTGTTTTAATGAATGCATGAGGAAAACCTAAGATAATGGGGGAAATCTTGCTACCTATGCTGTCATGCAAAGGGTGAAAGTCTATACTAAACTAGCAACCTATGGGGAAAAAGCGAGAAAATAAACAAGTATATCAAACAAATGAGCTCGGCTCGTGCACACACGCCTACAGGAGCAAGTCTTGTAGTAGAAAAGTGGTCCCACCATAGCCAAGGGGAGCGTATCACTCGAGTCAACCAAGCATTAGACCGAGGAGATGTGAATCTTTAACCGCGACATTGTATTACCGGGGCAAAGAGGAGCAGAGGCAAATCAGTGCATGCATACACCGAGCGTCAACGTCGGTCAATGTAAGCTAAGAAACGTGGGGGTCCGATTGCATAGAACCACTTCACTTTACCCGTTTGGGCCTTTGACTCGACGATCTTGGGGACTTATCCGGAACTCTGAACTTGCAAAAAGTAAGCATAAGAACGACCTGAGGACTGAAAGTTGTGGGGAATGATTGCTAACCCTTTCCGCTTGCCTTTTCGAGGACTTACAATGGCCTTTATTAGGACTTCCTACAAGCACAAATATAAACACACCAACAAAAACAGAACCTCCGGTACACGCCTCAGAGGATTTCCAGATGCGATGCATGCCTAAATCCTACTTCTCATGTTAAGAATGAATGAAAGCGATATAATGCGGGAAAAGTAAAATGAAGAGGGATCAATACCAAACGGATTATGATCCGTAGACTGCAGCAAAAATAGAAAGAAAACCAGAGATCCCGCGAGCGAGCTAGCAAAAGCAACAACAAACAATCAGCACACCGATTAGTCGCATAAGCAAACAAGTATCGACGTCGTGAAAATTAATCACGCGCCAACATGTGCGTCGAACACAATCACAATACACTTACAAGGGAAACAAGCAATCCAGACAAACAGGTATAAATTAAAATACGCGTCTCCCGGATGAAAACGCGACACTGAGGGAGTGAGGTTGTGTCCCGCAAATAAAGCAGAACACAAATGAAATTAGCGCCGATCGGAAATTGCCTTTGAAATGCCTTTCTTACTAGCACAAAAGTTAGAGATAGCAACAAATCGCAATCGGAATTGCGTTATTACAAATGATAAACGAACCATAAAGGAAAGGTAAAGAAAACCGACAAAAGATCGGCCGAAACCAAAAATTAAACATCGCCATTGGCTCCGGAAGTATCATTACACTCGAAAAGCATTATTTATTTGCATGAAAACTCAAAATGGTTCGAGAGATACGACATAATGAAGTTGAGAGAAGAAAAGGGCAAAAATAACACTTGAGAACGGGTTCCCCGATCTGAGAACCCGGTTCCTAGAACCTTCTGTTTTGGGAATTTTGAAATTATTTGGATGGGAACCGGTTCCCCCAATCTGGAACCCAGTTCCCATAACCCTCTGTTGCGCAAATTGGTAAGGGAAATGGATGGGAACCGGTTCCCTCAATCTGGAACCCGGTTCCCATAGTGAAAAAAACAGAGTTTTCATATTTTTGCATCTCTCTCAAGCATTTTTTCGTACGACTCAAACGCGCAACGGATACAGAAATTAACGCATATGAATGCCATTACATCAAGCACAATGTTCGAATTGACAAATAATCATGATTAACTTCGAATCAAACATCGTGAACATAAATTATCAAGCAAAAGTTCCATGCATGCATTAACACAAACACTTTGAGTGCACCACAAGCCACAACAATGGATCCAATCATTTATGCACACAAAATCATCACCAATTCATAGATCCAAGGCATAAAAGCGACGATCAATCATCAACAATCATCAATTATGAATAAAAAACAATAGATCTAATCAAAATTCACATGATCATCATTATTTCAACAATAACAAGTAAAACTACCGATCAATCATCTTCAATCATCAATTATCAATAACAAAACATGGATCTATGGTTGGATTCACATAATCATCAACAATTAAGCATCTAATTCAAGACCCGAATGTTTACCGTATGAAAATTCAATCCGAAATGCAAACACGAACACGAGCCGAAGTCGAAAAGCGGATTCCGAAAGATATGGAGAGGGAGGCGTTACACTTTGTGAGAGGAGAGGGAGAAAAATCGAATCGAGATCTTGATCTTCGATGAATGTTGTTTTTGAACTTGATGAAGATTGATGGAAGATTGATGGAAGAGAATTGAGAGAATCTGTTTGTGAGATTTTTGGTGAATGAAAATTATGAAAGCCCCCCCTGAAATTGTGAAGAGAAATAGTTTATATAGTGTGAGCGGAAAATACCAGAAACGCCCTTATTTATCTCTTTTTTGCTCGTTTTTGAGGAAATGCAAATCGGTGCAAAATTCGGAAACGAAACAAACGTCTATGTGAAGATGACCAAATTTTTAATTCGTAGTCGCAAGAATCGTCTCGATCTGAAAAATGGTCAAAAATTTACGCGCGTTTGAATGATGAGAAACATCATTTCATCTGGCACGACTGTGCAGAATTGTATGAGTACCGCTCAAAGAACGCAATAAAACTCAATCTTCGGCTCAAAATCTAAATGAGCGTGTGTGTTAAAGAATCGTAGCTAACGAGATCTCGGAGAGAATGCCGCCAAAATGGACTTCATACGATACAAATCGAATAAGTTATGAATTTTCACACTCGCCGTGACATACCCAAAAACACAATTTTCACTGAAATACACGACACTCTTCAAAAATATGGGCATTTGCGGTGCATAATTGACCTTCGGTCTGAACATATGAAATGTCGAGGATAATGGAACGGAGCTGCAGTTAAAATTTCTAGTGAATCAGACAAGCGGATCATGAGATATGAAATTTTTAGCATCCAAAACCGGCTGATTCAGCACCAATTTTCACTGTTAAAGGTCAGGTAATTTGCAAATTCGAAGACCTTCCTTATAGAAAACGTGATTGAACCCAACAAACCAAGTGGAATACTCCTTAAGACGGAATTTTTGGCATAGGTCTTGCTTCAATACAGTAATCCATCCTGGAGATATGAATTTTGAATATTCACAAGACAGTGGAGCGGCAAACCCGAAGTTTCAGAAACAATTAATTCCCACCACTTTCCTTTATGAATTAGCTTTCAGCTCGAACACGAAAGATGTAAAGAATGTCGAAATAGTCGTAGTAGCATGGGAATCAAGTTCATATCATCTCCTAGACTAGACTTTCAAATTTTTATATTTTCACCGTATAAATTAAATTTCAAACCGCTCTTTTTGAAACTCTGAGAACTCCTGATTATTTTTCTTCAATCTTCGAATGACGAAATAAACGCCATCCATAACTTATAGCTTAAGTAAAGAGGGAAAATTTTGGGGTGCAACAGCTGCCCCTATTCAAACTTCTTGAACTTGATGAGTGAGAAATGACAGTTTCAAACCGTTGAGGTGGAAGGAGATTGAATACCAGAATGAACTCAAAAATTTGCGCTCTTGTTAATTAAATAGTTCCAACTTGCAATAAGAAAGAACAGGAAACCCCATAGGCAGGGGAAAAAACTTCAATTGATCTGGACATCAAGAGAAGGTCGACATCTTCGATTGATCTACATATCAAAATGAAACAAATGTCTATGGCCGATCTGAACATTGGAAACAAGAATGTCTTCAACTGATCCAGGGACATCAGGACTGAGCAGACACGTCTTCTTCTGACGAAAATAAATCGTCAGGTGAGTGGACATCCTCAACTGATCGGAACCATCATGAATGTGTCCTTCTACTGTTCTGGGGGCATCGGGAAGGAAATGGATATCCTCAACTGATCTGGAGGCATCGGGAATCAAGATTGTCTACAACTGATCTATGGACATCAGGAATGAGCAGACATATCTTCTTTTGAATGAAATAAATCTTCAGGGGGTAGATATTTCCAACTGATTTGAGGCATCAGAAGGCTTGATCCTTCGGAAGATCTTAGAGATTCTGAGGCGATTCCTTCAACTGATCTGGATATTAGGATAGGAACAAATATCTTCAACCGATCTACGGACATCTGGAATAGGAGTGTCTTCAACTGATTTGGAAATATCAGGAATAATAGACAATCCTCTTCTAATGAAGTAAATCATTAGGAGATATCTCTGACTGATCTGGTGCATCAGCATGCTAGCTCCTTAGGAAGATCTTAGAGATCCAGAGGCGGTTCCTTCGCCTGAACTGGGAATCAGGATAGGAACAGATATCTTCAACCGATATGAGGACATCGGGAATAAGAATGCTTTATCTGATCTGAAGATATCAGGGATAGGGAGACAAACTTCTTCTGATTTAAACACGAGGATAATCCCCTGTAATGATTAGGCGAATTGCTCTCTGGGAGGCATCTGGAGCTCTTGATAACTTTCCTGTAGAAAGAAACAGATATGATTTATGCATGATGCATGTATGAATGTTTTATGGAGTAATGTTCCAAGAATGAAAACACTACACGCTTAGAGAATGCAATGCGAATGATGCATGATTCAGACGCTGCTAGGGAAACAACAAAGAAGTAACAAATTGCTGAAGAAGTCTTGGAGAGAGTCTAGAACTCTACAGGGAGGACAAGTTGAGTGACTAGAAGTCATAAACTGTGAGCTGGCAAAGATAGATAGTCATAAACTGTGAGCTGACAAAGATAGATCGGGAATCTGCTGGAGATGAAAAAATTGGAGTGCGAGTTCTGATTGGGGAATAAACCCTGCTTAGGGATCAGGAATCCCAACCGACTTCTTGGCGAACACCCTGGCAACTTCGCTGGGGAAACAAACTTTTGAAATGAAGAGAAACTTTATTAGTTTGAAAATGCCCCATGAGATAGGCGAGTACACTAAGGAAGCAATTCCTAGTAAGAGGTAATTGCACAATAGGGAGTACAAGAGAAACGTCAATGTGAAAATGGATATCCATTAGATCTCGATCCTACTATCTCCCGTACAACCTTGTCGCTCTCATCTCCTTGCTTTGGAAGATCGTACCTATTAGGACTGATCACTGCCCGTCTAAATGATCATCTGAAGTAGCATAACATAGGTCGTGGACCCAATGGAGTTTGATAAATGCTTTAGGGATTTGAGCAAAGCAAGTGGTGCATTCACTCAACATACATGGAGTCTTTCTTATCCCTCTTTCGGAAGCCCTAAGCATTCCAACACGTGTGCGGAGTGAACATCATTTTTTCTTGCGGGATGTAGTCGTTCTCTTTTGTCTCTTTTTTGCCTAAGGCACCCTTTCGGGTTTTCAACTTAGCAGGTATATTTGTTTTTTTTCATTCTTTTGCCTGACTCATTTCCTTCTTCTTTTTTATTTCTTCTTTTCTTTCGTTTTCCCTCTTTTGTTTCTTTTTTCCTTCCTTTCTTTCTTTTTTTAATTCTTTCATTTTTTTTATCAGGCCTATGCAGAATATTTTTTTACTACATCCGCGTTCACAGGGTGTGGAAAGTTCTCTCCATCCATTGTTGCAAACATTATGGCGCCACCAGGGAACACTTTTTCCATAACAAAGGGGCCCTCGTAAGTCGGAGTCCACTTGCCTCGGGGGTCGCCCTGAGGAAGGATTATTCTCTTGAGTACAAGGTCACCTGGCTTGTAGCTTTGGGGTCGCACCCACTTGTCGAAAGCTTTTCTCATCTTCTTTTGGTACACCTGGCCATGACCAATAGATGCTAAACGCTTCTCTTCGATGAGGTTCAACTGATCCAATCGATTTTGTATCCATTCTGACTCGTCAAGCTCGACGTCTTTCATATCCCTCAAGGAACAAATCTTAACTTCAACTGGAAATATCGCTTCCATGTCGTAAACAAGCGAAAAGGGGGTTGCCCCAGTCGATGTACACACAGAGGTGCGATAGCCATGCAATGTGAAAGGAAACATCTCATGCCAATCTCGATAAGTTACCACCATTTTCTGCATAATCTTCTTAATATTCTCATTAGTAGCTTCGGCAGCGCCATTCATATTTGGAAGATACGGAGAAGAATTGTGATGCTTATTCTTGAAGGACTCGCAAAGCTCCTTCATCATCTTGTTATTGATATTCAATCCATTATCAGTAATGATCTTCTCAAGAATCCCATAACGGAAGATTATATTGTGCTTGATAAAATGAGTAATCACTTGCTTGGTGACATTCGCATAAGATGCGGCTTCAACTCATTTGGTAAAGTAATCAATGGCAACTAGAATGAATCGATATCCATTGGAAGTAGTAGGCTTAATCTCTTCGATCATATTGATGCCCCACATTGCAAAAGGCCCCGGAGAAGTCAAGCCATTCAAAGGCACAAGCGACATGTGCACTTCATCAGCATAGATCTGGCACTTGTGACAAATTCTGACATGGTTATGACAATCAGTTTCCATAGTGGACCAATAGTAACCTTCCCTCAAGATCTTCTTAGCCATCGTATGCCACTGGAATTGATACCAAAATCGCCTTCGTGCATCTCTTTGATGATTTTTGAGGCTTCTTCCCTTACAACACATCGTAGCAACACACTGTCATGATGCCTCTTGTTCAACACCCCACCATTAAGGTAGAACTTAGCCGAGAACCTTCTCAATAACTTCTTATCAATCACCGACGCTTCGGGAGGATACTCTTGAGTTTCAAGTTACTTTTTGATATCATGATACCAGGGATTGCCATCCAATTCGACATCAGCCTCAAAGCAAAATGCTGGCTCGTCCAACCTATTGATGATGATGTTTGGCGCCTCATTGGCCCACTTTACTTTGAACATGGAAGCCAAGGTAGCTAGAGCATCGGCGAGATTATTCTATTCTCTAGAAATATGCTCGAATGTGATCTCATCAAAATACGGAATGAGCCTCATCACATGCTCCTTGTATGGAATCAGATTCTGATGGCGAGTCTCCCAATCTCCATTTATCTGGCTAATGACAAGATTGGAACCCCCATAAACTTTCAAGTATTTAATTCTCAAAAAAATCGTGGCTTCAATACCATAGATGCAAGCTTCATATTCAGCCATGTTATTAGTACAATAAAAATAGATTCTGGCTATAAAGGGAATATGAAAACCCGATGGAGAGGTAATTATATCTCCAACACCATTCCCGAGTACATTAGAGGCACCGTCGAACACAAGCGTCCATCGAGATCCTGGTTCGGGTCCCTCCTCTGGGCCGGGAATGTTACAATCTCTAATGTACAGAACATCCTCATCAGGGAATTCAAACTTCATCGGTTCATAGTCTTCAACCGGCTGATGCACAAGATAATCCGCCAAGACACTACCTTTGATGGCTTTCTTGGTAGTATATTGGATATCATATTTAGTTAGAATCATCTGCCATTTGGCTACTCTTCTAGATAGAGCGGGCTTCTCAAAAACATACTTGATAGGATCCATCTTGGAAACCAATAAGGTGGTGTGAACCAACATATACTGCCTCAGTCGGCGAGCAGCCCACACCAAAGCACAACAAGTTATCTCGAGCAGTGAGTATCGAGATTCACAGTCGGTAAATTTTTTGCTAAGGTAGTATATTGCATGCTCTTTTCGGCCAGACTCGTCATGTTGTCCCAACACACATCCTATTGAATTTTCAAGAACTGTAAGGTACATTATCAAGGGCCTTCCTGGAACTGGAGGATTAGTATCGGAGGCTCCTGCAGATACTCTTTCACTTTTTTAAATGCATTTTGACAATTGTTATTCCATCTGGCCGTTTGATCTTTTCTTAGCAATTTGAATATTGGTTCACAAGTGGCTGTAAGATGAGAGATGGATCTAGAAATGTAGTTCAACCTCCCTAAGAAACCACAAACTTCTTTTTCTGTTCTCGGCTCAGGCATTTCTTGTATAGCTTTTACTTTTGCATGATCAACCTTGATACCTTTTCCACTAACAACGAAGCCCAACAACTTTCCAGATTGCACATTGAAAGTGCATTTATTTGGATTCAACCTCAGTCTGAATTCCCGCAGCCTTTCAAACAACTTCTGCAAATGAACCAAGTGCTCTTCTCCGGTTTGAGATTTTGCAATCATGTCGTCGACATACACCTCAAAATCTTTCTGAATAATATCTTGAAAAAGAGTCACCATGGCACGCTAATACGTTTCCCCTGCATTTTTCAACCCAAAATGCATGACCTTATTGACAATGTTGGGTGTTGGAGTAAACTGAATGACTTTCTGGTCCAACAAGTCTTGAACCTTATTTTTCAATGCAATAAATCTCTCAGTATCATGCCCCACACCCCCAGAGGGGAACGCACACTGAGCATTCACATCATTATTTGGAGTCTGCCTATCTGGAGCATTCAGAGCGTCCCTCAAAGTGATTTTCTCAATCCTGAGAAAGTGCTGCAACAATTGAGCGTATGTCATTTGAATTGGATCAAAATGTCTATTAGGCCTGGTTCTCAGAGGATACCGATTTTTCAGATACTGGGGGCACTGCCCCTGCTGTTGTTGTTGCTGTTGAGGCATAGGAATAGTAGAAACATTCACCTGTGAATTACTTCTTCTTTGGCCTCCCTTTCCATACACATCATCAGTACTTCCTTTATTCTTTCTAGGATAACCCTCCGACGGTCTCTTTCCACTCGCGGTGCCAGAAGAATTGCCTATCTGAATCTTCCCCATTTTCAAATCCATTTCAACATGTTCACCATATCTAACCATCTCAACAAAACTCGTGCACGTTCTACACGACAAGTAATAGTGCCTTGACAGAGTACTAGTGAACATATCAATCGTTTCTCTTTCAATCATCGACGGCTGAACTCTTGCAGCTAGTTCACGCCACCTCTGGGCGTATTTCTTAAAAGAATCATTAGAACCCTGGACCAAACTTTGCAACTGGGTCCTATTAGGTGCCATATCAACATTATATTGATAATGTTTGATGAAGGCTTCAGCAAGATCTCTCATCAATGAATGTGTGTACGCTCAAGTTGCATGTACCATTCCAAGGAAGCTCCAGCCAAACTATCCTGGAAGAAGTGCATTAAGAAACCTTCATCCTCTGGATAAACCGACATCTTGCGGTAATAAGCTTTGACGTGTGTCAAAGGACATGTAGCTCCGTTGTACTTGTCAAAAGTCGGCACTTTGAACTTTGGTGGAACCCTTACACCAGGAACCAATCCCAAATCAGTGATATTCATGCCCAATAGACCTTTCCCCTCAACAGCCTTCAGATGCTCTTCAATCATTCGAATCTTTCCACCCTCATCTTGTGCACCGTCAACACTGTGCCTCGACAGCTGGTCCACATTCTCAAGGTCAAACTCATGTTTCCCTCTATTTTGATTACTTCTCTCTCCTAACATACGAGACAGGGGTGGTGGTGGGAACCCTTGGTTCTGATTGAAAGAATTATAAGGCATATAAGCAGGACACCTGAACTCGCCCTCATCATGATGATCATCAATACGGCCTAACACATCATTGAACATTTCATACTGTCTTCCGTTATTTCGAGTCCTCCTAGAATTCTCGTCAATAACTCACAGATCTTCTTGACCCTTGGTGACGTTAGCCAACGCCTCCATAAACTGCGTCATCTGTGCATTCATATGTTCTGTCAACTGAGCTTGCATCTCAGCCATCTACTCTTGTATTTTCTCCATCTGTCTTCGTTGGTTGCTTCGAGTCGGATATGAGTGATTTTCCACCGTCGAAAACCTTCTAATAATAAAACAACAAGATATAAGAGAGCAGTTCTGCAAAACCTGAAAATGCATGAAAATGTATGATATATGCATGATATGAATGCAATGTTTGTAAGTTTTCAGGTATCCAAGAGTTCATCCCACTTTCAGATAGGACATATCAACAAGATAAATACCATCAGATAGTAAACAATACAACAAGATATCCGGAAACCCCAATCGCATTTCATTCAACCATAAGCAAACAGATAAACTCATTCAAATAAGTGGCGTGTATCCTTGCAACAAAGAAAATGCTCAACAGGCATACATACGAGGTTTAATATGTCAAAACACAACCCCATCCAACAATCCTGGAGGTGGCCGGTAAGTCAAAATAACAACAAATCAGAAATACTCAATTGGATCAAGGCAAACTGTTAGTAGCATGGTCATTTGTTGTTCCTCTCTGCTGGGCTCGGAGTCTTGCAAGCTCACCCTTAAGTCGAGTCAACTTAGCCTTCTCTTCCACCAATTGTTTCTCTAAATCTCAAATCTTTCTTTTGCCATTGCTTTCGGACCTTTGCAACTTCAAACATTCTTGTTGCTTTTGATACAAATTCTCCTCCATTAAATCATGAGAACGCCTTTGAGCACGCGTCATGCCTGAGCCTTCACATTGCGATTGCTTGAGTTTACGAGCCAAAGCAGCCTTTTCTTGGTCTAAAAAATAATTCTCGATATCAACCCCCTATCTTTCGCTTAAAGTTTGATGTTGTCCGCCTTGGCCTGAGTGTAGAGCTCAGTAGGAACTGTATCAGACAGGACAACAGGAGGTTGTTCATACAATGGGTCTGACTTTGCAAACGGTAGCAGCAAATCTTTGACTTTTCCCTTGATCCATTCCATGTAAGGGCCCATAACAATAGGAACATTTTTACTTAAGGTAGTTTGATCTTTCTTGTGAACTCTTTTCCAAATATATGATATCTTTTCTAGCTCGATCGGATCTTCCCCTTCGGCAAAGTACACTAATTCAGCCACTTCTGCATCTTTCGAAAGACCTTCCATTGCATATCCCAATTGGTTGTAAGCAAGCGTAGGATTATAATTGATACAACCTCTGGTTCCCATGACAGGAACATTGGAGTATCGACCGCAACTGATAGTAATGTTCCGAACTTTTCCCACATTATAGTTCCACCGAATGTCAAAATAAGTAAGATTAACAAGCCTGTCTGACCACCGAAGAGAACTCTTCCTGGTCACGAACGAACCTTTCACTGGCAGATGCAATATAAACCGCCGGTACAACAACGGGAGACAAAAACCACCAACAGATCCTCTCTTCCCGTGCCTGGAGTGGATAGAAAAATAAGTTTCAGCAAGCAATGTTGGCACAAGATTTTTGTTCATGAAAACACAAATAGCCGACAAACTCATAGAATTTTCCTCAGACGGGAACAATGTAACGCCCCATATTTTCCATTTATTAATTTAATTAGAATTTAAATTAATTATTTGGATTATTTGGCATTTTAGTGGATTTAATTGGGTTAAATTGAGAAATAGAGCTATTGGGCCAAGTGTGGTGTTAGTAAAGAGGGGGTGCTATGTTAGTAGACCTTTTACTAAATTAAGATCTATTTTTATAAAAATAAGGAATTGAGGGAAAAAGGAAAATAGATGTGAAAGAGGAGCATAAGAGTAGAAGAGCTGATACGTGAAAGAGGAACAGAAGAAGAAGAGGGCTAATCAATATCTTTTGCTAAGGTAAGGGGGTACTCTCCGATTAGCATCTCTCATCCTATTTTAGATGATAATACTGATTAGGTATATTATTTAGGTCAATTGGATTGTATGTTTATGTTTTGGGTTTTTGGGAGATTTAGGTTGTTTTTGTTAAATTGATGAATGGTTTTGGTGTTAGATGACCTCTAAAATGTGTTATAATTGTAGTATGTTATGTTAATTGATGATATTTTGGTGTGGGAACTATTGTGGTGCGATTAGATTGAGATTAGGAGAGGAAAGATGTCAAAAATCGCAGAAAAAATTTGTATGAACGCAGCATGCGTCGACCTATGAAACTCATGCGTCGACCTATAGGTTCCCAAAAGACCAGCATGAGTCGACTCATGGGTCGACCTGAGCAAACCCGAGGGGGACAGAAAATTCTATGTGTCGACCTATGGAACTCGTGCATCGACTCACAGCATGCAATTTTTTTTTACAAATTTCCCGAAGGCCATAACTTTCAAACCGTATGTCCGTTTTTAGTGCCGTTTCGAGTATGATGACCCTTATGAGATAACCTATGTGTTTAAATGATGAAATAAGGAGTAACTTCAATTAATTTTGAATCATGATTTTATTACTTGATGAATGATGTATTATGCATATATGTGATGAGATGTGACAACACATGCTATGTTATAAACATGATTCGTATGATGATTTGTTTGATTGTGTGATGAAGCTTATGCGATATTTCATGTGATGATATGAGTATGATGGGAATATTCTGTTTGTTTAATGGATGATATATTGTTGACATATATGATGAGATGTGACAATATGAGATGTGTTGAATGATGCGAATACATGTATATTCTTATTATTGATTATGATGATGATTGGTGTAAATACATGTATGTTCTGTAATGATGGTGATGATGATTGATTTGTGATGAATGATGCGGATACATTTACATGCTTGATAATGATGATGATGATGGTAAGAGATGAGACGATGATGTTCATCTGATCGACGATGTTATAAGTATGTTGTATATGTTTGCATTCATTCATAATCATATGTTGAGGGCTGAATCCAGATGATGTTGTGGATTCAATGAAGGGCATAATTCCCATTGTGTGGAATTTGTGCTGGCAGGCCGTATCTTGATGATGTTGGATTGGTCGGTGGGTTATTCCCATTGATGATGTTGGTACCACATGCATAGTGTCAGTTCATCCATATGCATGATTTTTATAACATAGTTGGATGTTTTCCAGTGTTATGATTATTAATGATGTGTTGGTTGTTGTGATGATAAAACTTGTCTGAATATCTGTATATGATACAATTGGGTGAATAATGTGACCATGATGTGTTATCGTTTATGATGCAATAATATTTGTTAATTGCGATGAGACTCACCCTTACATGTTGACATTTTCAGATTGGCAAGTAGCGGCTTTTGACTTTGGTGAGGATAGCTCATAGGCCAGTTTGTTTAAGTATAACGTCGGTGTCATGCTCTGATATTGTAACACTGGGGAACGCTAGTATAGAATCTATGATGACACTCTATTCTGTTGTTATTGTATTAATTTTGTGGGATGTTGCATAGACGATGTTATGCTTATCCGTATGATGAATATTCCGCTGTGTAGAAACATGATTTTATTAAATTGATGATTGTTCATTAGTGAAGCAGGGCAAGTGAGTTATAATAAATTGTTTTATTCAATTGTGGCACCCTTGTTTTCATGTTTACTCTGAAATTTTTATATAAATCCCACGGGGTTTAGAAGGGTGTTACAATAGTGGTATCAGAGCAGGTCGGTCCGTCCGGCCAATTGTCCAGTCAGTTGAGTTGCGCGACAGTTGAATACTGTCGGCGTATTAGCCCTTGGTACGCGACATGTGAGTGAATCACTGTCGGTACTTGTTTGTTTTGTTGCAGGAGTTGGTTTGAGCGAAGTGGGGGAGAAGCTTTGCTTCTCGGAAGAGGTACAGTTGCAAGTTTGCAAAGAGGATTGTTGTCGTGATGCTTCAGGAATCGAACTTCGTTGAAGGAATGTGTTGCTCAAGTTATAAGAAGTTGGGAGCAAAGAGATATGATAAAGGGCTGTTTGGAATGTGATTGATTTGAAGAGGATGAGTTTTGGAGCGTATCTCTTACCAAGAATCAGAGCGCCGTAGTTCGGCTCAAAAATTTCCATTTGTTTTGTATTTTTTAGGTAAACATAGGTTAAGGTCACAATCCACGATGCCCGATGTAACACCCCGATATCCGCTGCACGCATCAACCGTGTCGGCCAACCGAGCATGTTACCGGCTTAATCAATAATCCCCCTAGGTCCGCTTATCGGCTGCCCAGGAAAATATTGTTTTTGCCTCCCGCGGGAATCGAACCATGTACCTAGGGGATAAGTACATATTCATAGCAATTCCTGCTACCAATTGAGCTAGTAGCTCAAGTGGTAGCAGGAATTGCTATGAATATGTACTTATCCCCTAGGTACATGGTTCGATTCCTGCGGGAGGCAAAAACAATATTTTCCTGGGCAGCCGATAAGCGGACCTAGGGGGGGTTATTGATTAAGCCGGTAACATGCTCGGTTGGTCGACACGGTTGATGCATGCAGCGGATATCGGGGTGTTACACCCGACCTTTGGAGACTTATACGCCTAAGTAAGGGAGGGACTTAACATGTTCTTAGAAGCAAAAGAACATTGGTTTGTGTTTTTTTGATGTAATTCCATGATGAACAAAACCCACTACAATGCTTCGCACCATTTCCTTACTTTGTTTAGATTTGAACATTTATTAAGTGTTTTGAGTGTTTTTGATTGGGTGTTTTTTAAAGGAAATTTATTTGTGACTTGAATCATACCAAAAAAGTTTAAGTGTTTAGACAAATACACCAGGGTCTACACCCCAATCATTTCCCTAAGTAGTAGTCGAGAAATAGACCGAGGTCTACACCTCAATCATTTCTCTCCCACTAAGTAGAAAAGAAATACACCAGGGTCTTCACCCCAATAATTTCTTTCCTACTATAAAAGAAGTAGTAGTATGATCCTCGTCGATATTTATTAGATGTTTTTAAAATTGAAAAAGAAAAAGAAATGAAAAAGGGGGAGACTAACCTAATATTCTAACCTAATGATTGTTGTCAAGAAAAGGGATTCTAAATCCTAATCAAGAGTGAACTAATATCCTAAGAGAGGTGAGTAAATAAAAGGAGATGGAAAAAGTCATTCAAGTTGGTCAAAGTCAATTTTAACAACTAGGGAAATTGTTTGATGGAAGAAATTTGAAGTCTATACTCTTCTCAGTTAATCTCCCTCAAGAAGATTTTGTGGCAAGATCTACACCTTATTATGCACCCGTCATAGAAGATATATACATGTTAATAACGGAAAATGGACCAATGACTCTTCTCAGCTATTTGGAAGAATTTCTTATAAAGAAAGAACCACCCAGCATGTCTTCTGAGACTGTGGTATTAATTGTTCTTGATCCTCCTGAAATTATTTCTCACATAGTTCTTAGAAGTATGTATGCTATTGTTGAGTTCTATAGGTATGCTGATAGACTTTCAAATATTTTTGAAGTTTAAGCTACAATCCAAAGGAAATAAGATAATGTTCATAAGAAGTTTGATAGTAAACGCTCGTCGAGCATGGAATAGGACAGTTCATCTAGTGAAGACAATTTTAGCTTACCTTTTGCACCACATGCTATGCCACCTCCATTCTCCTCAGAACCGCTTCCTCTTCAAACAATCCTTCCATCATCTTCTAAACCCACTATTTTCAACATTCATCAAGTTACATAATCTCTAAACTCTCTTGATAATGGAACATCTTCTAGTTCTGTCAAATTGTTGAGATCTCGTCTGATTCAGAAGAAGAACATATTTCAACTCATCACACAAAAATGCATGACTTAGATATTCCTATGCAGGAATCTAATGATTCTGATTATGACATTTCAGTTCATACACCAAAACCTACCGCTTTAACCATCCCATCTGATTCCACACTTGGAACAAAATCTTCAAAAATAAATCCACCGGTTTCAGAAGCAAGTCCTTCTGTTCCCTTATCAAAAATCACCCTCATACAACTTTGCACTTGTTTTTGAAAATGGTTTTGTATTGTTAAAGCTCAACCTTTTTAAAATCAACTCTTGGTTTTGTATTGTTAAAGCTCAACCAAGAGGAGAATTATTCTCGGTAAAACTACTCTTAGACCATTGACCTTGTATTGTTAAAGCTTGGTCCCTTTTTATTTAAAACTTGTTAAGTATTGTTAAAGCTTAACATTTTAAAAAACTCGTTGAGTATTGTTAAAGATCAACATCCAAAAAGATTTTGGCCACTTTGGCTCTTTTATTTTTCCTTTTAAGAGGAACTACAAAATCTCTGACTTCCTGTCATACCCCAAAATTTGCCCATCATATTCAAATATTCAAATTTTTCAAAATTGAATTTTTTATAAAATTTTGAGGTCATTCACATTGACGTCTTGAATTTAATAAATATTCGATTTAAAGTCTATTTTAAAATATAATAATTTACTCTTAGATTATTAATATTTTAATAAATAGCAGAATGTTTTTCCAAGCTTCATACACTTTCAATTGGCTTTAATTTCAAACAAATAATATAGCTCAATTGGTAAGGAGGTAAGGCTTGCAAGTACAAAGTCTCGGGTTTGAATCCCACTTATAACACTTTTTTCTTTTATTTGTTGCTAACTATAGTTTTAATTTTATTTTCATTTATATTAAAAAATCACAAAAAAATCATTTTTTATCATTTATTTTTTAATTTTCGTATTAATTAAATAGGCATTTTTTAAAATAAGCAATTTTAACTTTTATGCATTTTTAGTCAAAAAATCACCAAAAATCATAAAATATACAAAAAATCCAAAAAAAAGAAGTTTTTAATCTTATTTGTCCTATTTTTAGCACTTTTTATAACATAAGGAACAAGTCAATCTTATTAAATTAGTTTGATTTAATTTTTTATTAGAATTAAAACAAATTGATTTTTGGGCTTTGATTTGGTCCATAGTTTTACTATAATTATTTTTCTTCTAACCTAATTCATGATGATAAATAGGACTAAAAATTCTGACCCTTACTCGGACTCTCTCTCTTCTCACAAACACAAAAAATATTTTCTATTTTCTCCTACTTCTCCTTCTTCACGGTTGCAATTTCGGTTGCAGCACAATAATAAATTTTCCAGCCTATCAGTCGAATTCTGAAACTACTGTTTCGATTTGCTCCGAATTTTTTCCAGAAGTTCAGAAAACATCGTAGAACAATACTCTTTTAGATTTAATTATTTATATTCTAAAGGATTTCGACCCTCAAAATCGCAAATTCCTCTTTTTTTGTATTTTATTTGATTTAATTTCTATTTTCATATTTTCAAAAAAATCTAAAAAAAATTGTAGTTTCGTGTTCTTATTTTATTTGAGTTATAATCAAGTTTTTATATTTTTTTGATTTTATTTTAATCACTTTTCTATTTTTCCATTTGTTTTCTTAAACCGTAACATTGTGTTGGTTTATGAACAGGTTTTCTATGGATTGAACGAGTGGATGATACCCCAATTGCTTTTTGGCCAAAAACCTTTTGGTATTTGGCCAAATCAAGGTTATTCATATTTGGCCAAAAACCTTTTGGTATTTGGACAAATCAAGGTTATTCGTAATTTTGTCCATAATTTAATTTGCTAAACCCCAATTCTTTTCTTGTGTTATTATTATTACTATTACTAATATTCTTATTCTTGTACTATTTTATTTTTGGATGTACCTCCTTTGGCCAAAGGGGAGCAGGTGTCAATTCTTCCTTACACTTATTTGTTTGCTTCACTGCCCTTGAAAACCTTGGTAAAATCTCTTTTTTAACCATTAACCCTGAAATATATATAATCGGTAGATGTTGTCCATTTTCATGAATTAGGGTTAGGATTTTATCACATTCTTTATTTTTAGGCTAATAATTATTTTTAGGCTAATAATTATTTTTAGCTAATTAATTTATTTTTAGGCTAATTAATTTATTTTTAGGCTAATAATTATTTTAGGCTAATTAATTTATTTTTAGGCTAATAATTATTTTTAGGCTAATTAATTTAATTTTAGGTTTGTTAGCCTTGTTTTCAAAAAACTTTTTTGTTGCCTTTTCGCTCTCCTTTCCATTTTATCCTGCTTTTATTTTCACGCCCAATTCTTCTTCTATATTGTAACTGCCCCAAAGCCTTGTAATAGCTAAGGGTTTCTATTATTTTGCCTCTATTCATCTGCAGGTGTTTATTGTAATAGATTTAGGTTTTTAATTTCCGCCTTTACTTTCTTGCCTTTATTTTTCTGCCCTACAGGTGTTTATTGTAATAGCATAGGAACTTTTAATTCTGTCTTTATTTTTTATTTTTAACTGTGTGGTTAGTAATCCTAGGGAGTGCAAGCCTTGTTAAAATGAATTAGACCACTTATTTACAAGATAAATATTTGAACTTAACCACATGATTGTGCCACACACTCACCTTTAGGGTAACCCTTCTTGTTGCATGTTGCCTGTTGCCGCCTTTTAATTACGATTCTAAAATAGTCAAGTCCCTCGATTCCAAGGATACCTAAAGAAAGTGTTGCCTTAATACATTGAAATCATCATAAGACTTTTGTCCCTCGATGTTGCCTCGAAAATAAGATGATTGTCCCATTGCTAAGGTATCCTCGCCTGCTGCCTAAAAAAGATTAATGACTATTATATCCCTAAAGACTACCTACCCTCTATATGGTAGGGACATTTTTATGGAGAACAATACTTCATCGATGACCCTTTACATCTAATGAAAGGACTTCCTACCCTCCTATGGTATGGATAGCCCTTTCAAACTGAAAAGCTAAAAGAACAATTTTTCTAACTTAGGGTAGGTGCTCCTGATTGCTTACTCTATTCAAATTCAAATTCAAAATTCCAATCTCTTTTTCTCACTTATTTTCAAATACTTTCAAAACGAGGCTACGCTTATTTACAAGCTAAAGTCCTTAAACAAAGTCTTTTCCTATTCACACACTACACTTCAAACAAATCAAACAAAACAAAGTGAGCTAAGCAATTAAGAGCCCATGGATAACCATGGATACAAAGGGTGCTTACACCTTCCCTTTTATAACCTACCCCCCGAACTCAAAGTCTTTTAAAAAGGTTTTTTTCTGTTCTTTTAGCCTTTCTATATATTGGATAAAATAAAAGTCGGTGGCGACTCTTGCTATCCGCGACATTTAAAAAAGTCAGTTCTCCCACCGAATTACACTTACCTATTGCACTTAAGGGGTATGTAGGCCTAAGATGCGATGTCTTATCAAGCTCACTTCCAAAACCTTCTTTTCTCATCTCCCGACTATATTTAAACAAAACACATAAGCATTTTCAAAATAAAAATAACAAAAATAATTGTATTTTCAAAGAGGTTCCTATGGAGTACCATAGATGTGAGGGGTGCTTAAAACCTTCCCCTTGCATAACAAACCCCCCGTACCTAAATCTTTGTTTATTTT
Source organism: Vicia villosa (assembly GCF_029867415.1). Lineage (NCBI taxonomy): Eukaryota > Viridiplantae > Streptophyta > Magnoliopsida > Fabales > Fabaceae > Vicia > Vicia villosa. The sequence goes on along the minus strand of NW_026705615.1, from coordinate 422,482 downwards.
ATTAGTTTTGATTTTAAAAACTTCTTTGGGTTTTATTCGATCTTTCTCCTATTTCCTTTGAAACAATAAAGCGCGGTGGCGACTCTGTTTTAAACAAATGAGCTAAGTCTATTCAATGGCTTTAGTCTCAAAAATTTCACCGCTACACAACCTTAGGTTTGAAAATAAATTAAACCAACACCAAAACATACAGTAACTTTCGATGCTCAAAATATTCCATCCTCCACTTCCAGGGACCATGTACACATCGATGTTCAAACATCTTTTCACTACAAACCTTCCTTGCCAAACCAGAATGTATTCTCCCAGGATCTCATCCAAAGACAGAACAGGATGTCTGCTCTGATACCAACTGAAATTCTGGTGTAACTGATCTAGATGTCTTGAGAGATGTCGAGACATATGATCTGTCAAGAAACATTAGTAAGGTATATACACAAATTTATGCCAAACTGAAAGATAAATGACACCAGTAATTGTTAACCCAGTTCGGTGACAAACACACCTACTCTGGGGGCATACAAAGCCAGGAATGAAGTCTACTATCAGCAGTATTAATTCATAGCTAAACATCCCCGTTTACAACCCCTCACTTAATCCCTACCCAATGACCCTTCTACCTAGATCCTCTCTAGATATGGAATATGACCATTCCACTTCCTATTACCCCAGTAATGTTGTACAGTTCTCCATTCCCAAGAGCTGTAGCAACGACCTAATACCCAACGCATTTTGGTCACACAGATAAACAGTTTTGAAGACATACTTCCATGATAAACCCTAGCCAGGACTCTTGACTATGACCAATAACTTGGAGTTACTTCAAAGTTTCCTCCAAGAATAATACTCCTCTTACCTACAGGCTTCGAGGATCACATGGTAACCTTCCCACAACCCGGGAGGTTTACCTCGACAAACCCTAATGACTACATCTTTTCTATTCTTGGTTGTCTTGTTTTTCTAGGTTACATTGCTTCTATTTATAACCTATTACCAACTGGAGTTGGGCCTTCAATCACATCTTATTTGCTGTTATAAATCGCAATAACTTCTACTACAAACAAGGTCTTCAATCCATTAGTTTCCGAGAATATATCCATATTTAAAAATTATATGATCTTCAAATATTCGGATTTGAATCTTCTGATTGATTCCTCAAATCTTCTTATTGATTCTTTAGACCTGTTACGTATATATGCCTTTATTTGATTTGCATAATATCCCTGGATATTCTGCATTCTTCTGTAGTAATTAAATCACACAGATTTAATTAAAACTCTTCACTTCAACTCCGGCATGATGTCGTAACATCCCATGTGAAATTTTATTCTAGATGTTGAATTACTTTAACATAACATGTTCTATCAATTTAGTGGGACTTCTTTACTATACATGTTCTTCTTTAACATTACATAACTGATATTATTATTTGTTTTACAAAAATTAAGCCAACCCTAAAAATAGAGAACTAACAATTTCAACTTCAACTCTCCACCAGAACTCTTCATTGGTGTTCTCAGAAGGTGTTAGAAGCATTACAGAAGTTAGTCGTGACCTTCTTATTAAGAAGCATCTTATAAACAACTCTTTGTATTTTGATTTATAAGTTGGTATTGTTCCATGAGAGACTAGGGTATAGTAAGAAATTCTCAAGAAGAAGGGTGTTCTTTTTGGTTTGTAATAAGTTTGGTTATAGTGGATCAAGTCATTGTTGATAAGGAAAAATCACCTTGGCGGGTGGAGTGGATTAGCTTCGTTAATAGTGACCCAGGATAAAAATATTGTGTCATTATTTTTATTCCTTGGTTTGTGTTTGTTTGTCTTGGTTGAGCCAAAAGTTTTAAATATTGAAACTCAATTCAAACCCCCTTTATTGTATTTTCTTTACCTTTAAGGTTTGCATCTTTATCCGCTTAACAAGTTATGCTTGAATTGTCAAAATACACTTTTCATAACTAGTTATCATCATTAAAAGTTATTGTCCTTGTTAAAAGCATATTACATGCAAAACAAGGTTCCACACCCAAGTGCACTTCAACAAGGACTAGGGAGATTTCATGTTCCCCTAGGTATCTAAGCAAGGGGACCCTTCCCATTTTATACGCGCTTTCGAATATTCTTTGCCTCTATCTCGTCATGTGGCAGTTCGTCTGATTGTGGATAGTGTATTACGAGCGTCATCTAGTTGATGGTCTGAGCGACTTCCAAATCACTAGTTTCACTGCCTCGATACTCATAAAATCTAGAGTCTCTTGAATTATTGTGTCCTCTTCTTTTTGTATTAGCGAGTTCGCAAATAAGGCCCACCCTAAAATTTTGTTCCCCAGGCACATACATTATCTCAAAAGCTTTGAAACATTCTGATAAGTCACATACTTTTTTTTAGATATTTGATGAGATAGGGCTCATCTGCTTGATATGTTAGAACAAGATTGAGAATCTATGTTCAGAATCTGGTTTTGATGATAACAAGCATATATTTTGTGAGTAACAATTTTATTACTAATGATTTCATTTAGTGTGCAGATACTATACTATAAGTCTTATACAGGATTCATCAGAAAAAGAGTACAACGACTACATCAGAAACTAGCTCAGATATGAAATCAAACATCTAGCAGATTGACGAAGCTAAACATCATTCATCAGATGTTTTGATTAAGAATACGTCAAACAAGCCAAGATCAGCAAATCAGAAGGAAAGAAGCAACAATGAAGAACAAGACCATTCAGAAGAATATCCAACAAAAACAGTATCACGAAAAGCTAGATTTCAACAAGATAATCTTCAAAGAATTACCAACATTACATACAACAAACACATAATCAGAAAGTATAATCAGAAGCTTCAGAGGAATATCAATATACATGAAAATCTGTTACAGCAAGAAGATCACATGAATAGAAGATCAGAAGTTCTGATAGAGTAACGCAGTGACATATAAAATGCAAACAAAAACAGAGTCACTTGTGAACCAATGAAGAATCTACAGCTCAGCATACTGAATAAATAAAATACAAAGAGCTTAGAATTAAAGGGAGAGTCGTTAGAAACATCATCACATGCAAAATAGTTACAACATTTAAAAGGAATAACTCCCAAGGTTAAAAGAAGAAGCAAGCTACATTCAGCGTATTGGAAAGACAAGATTAACCAAAAGAAGCACACCATCAACTATAATCATCATGATGAGGATAAGGTTCTCCCAAGAACAACACATGTCACAAAAGGCTCAATCTAGACGAAGCATTCAAAGCAACATCTAAACAAATCTCAACGGCTAGATTCCAACGGTAACCACTCATCAAGCTATAAATAGGGTCAAATGTCAAACTTGAAGATGCACGGTATCCATATATACATACACCTATCCAAAATGAAGAGTGAGTAATCATCCATTCCTTGTATGGATCAGAATAGAAAAATAGAATATCCAGGAAGGATCATCCATGGAGAAAGGATCAAGAGTGCAACCAAAGAAATATTCTGCACAAGAAAAAGAGAATGAATCTGCAGGATGCATCTGTGCATTTGTAGATGAAGCAGCTGAGCATGAACACTTAATTAAAGAAATATGAAGACATGCATCAGAAGATACAAGAGGAAACACGTACTCTGTATGTAATAAGCAACAGTGTTGATATACACTGATCATATGCTTGTACAATACAAGAGAGAGAGAGAGAGAGAAAATATGTGAGAAAGCAAACATATATCATAAGATACACAAGAGGCAACATATACTATGTATGTAATCCTCCACAGTGTTGTTATACACTAAACACATGCCTATGTGATGGAAATGGAGAGCATGAACGTGAAAGCCGACGAGCTAATTCAACTTCTCCATTAAGAGGAAACATACACTATGTGTATGATAATTAAATGTTGAAATACACATCATATGCCTACCATGAAGAATCTCTCAGAGGATGAAGAAGAAAAGCTGCATGCTATGCTGGATGCTCCATTGAGGAGATATGAAGACATCCAAGAATACATGATCAAGCATTAAATTGATCATTGATCAGTAAAATAGTAAGTGTACTATTTTGCCTCTGTAGTAATAAAGGGAAAATTCCCCGAATGTCGATCTCAAGGACTGCGTGATATTATAAAGTTATTTGGAATTCACTTAAACAAAAAGCCTTGGGGGTTTTGGTTTTGAAAATTATGAATTAAATTGCAAATAAGCTTAAAAGGTTGATATGGCCAAGTATGAGTAACATGCCAGGGTAGGTGTGTGCATTAACATGTAACAGTTCTGAACCCTTGTTTCATAACAAAATCCAACTTATCAATTACCGGTTCTTAAGGGTGTTTGCTACTAATTCCTTAGTGGGCAAACCTTTGAACAATCATCCTAAAGCCTAATTCCTTAGTAAATTATGATGAAATCAAGCCTTTGAATTATTCAGAATATTCCGATTACTATAGGGTATCCCTAGTTATAGGTGATATCTACTATAATATAATGGTACAAAAACCCTAACAATGGAGGTCCATCCTAATTGTTAGTCATATATCAATCCTGTTTGTCCGGCGAGGAAAGCATTAAAAACCTTATACCATTAAATTGAACGTAAAAGATAAATATATTATTGAAATTCGGAATTCAGAATCATCATAAATGTTAATCAGGGACACCCCCTAGCATTGGAGGGTTTAGATACTCATATTATTCACACAAGTTACATAGATATCAAATAAATACATTACAATATGGATGATGAACTTTGATCTTCAATTGCTTCCACTCATGAGAGTTCTCCGTTCTTCTCCAATTGCATATGCTTTTCTTCTTAATCGTATATTTCTTCGTGTGCCAAAACATCCCAAAATAATTCTCTAAAACTCAACTAAATAGTCTAGGTACAAATCTCAGCCAAATGGAATGTCTAAAGTGCCCCCAAGGTGGAGATTTAATGAAAAAGCCCTAAAATTGGATGTTTTCTCGCTCTCAGCAACACTGGCCGTGCTAGGCAGCACTGGCCGTGTTGCTCTTTTACTCTGTTTTTTTATTTTTGCTTCGGCCATCCTGACACGGGTCGTGCTAGCACACACAGCTGGCCGTGTTGGCCTCCTGGATTTTTGTATGGAGAAGTGTCATTCATCTGACACGGGCCGTGGTAGGAAGCACGGGCCGTGTCAGACTCCAGTATTTCATTACTTCATCTTCAAACCTTTCCCATCTTCTTCCATTGTTGCATTGACGCTTTAGACTCTTCAACCAAAACTGAAACATGTACAAAACCAACCAAACGACATCAAAAGAATATAAATAACTTAAATTAAAACATAATGCAAAGTAAACATAAAAGCAATCAAACATGAGATACTTAAACAAAAACAATAAAACTCTGATCAAAGTGTTACCGAATCGACAGATTTAGACCGAATACATGACGGAAATTAGGTAGAAATGGTGACCGATCACAACCCCAAACTTATCTCATTGCTTGTCCTCAAGTGATGCAAGAGACCAAACAGAGGTCACCCTGGATTTTTCTTTCCACAACACTGTCGATGTTATTCGCAACTCGCGTCTACCTTTCTGATAGAACCTCTGGCTCGCCAAACCGGACTTTCTACCACACTCCCACATCAGAGTACCTTTTTACCTGCAAGCTTTTTCACACTTCTCACAAAATCTCTCAGGGTTAAAGTGTTTTGCACTCACGAAATAAATGTATGCAATATCAACTCTTAATTTTGAATAAAATAAACCTTCACTACACAAACAAAGTTTACACACTTTTTGAGGTCTTTTTAGGTTGTAACAGGGCTTAGGTACGGTAGGATAAACAAGGAAATGGATAAACAATTAGTTTTTGGGCTAAACATTTATGTTGTGTTCCTCGTCTTTGTGCTCAACTTGTTACATTGGGGATTTATTCGACTTAAACTCTTCTGCTTCACTCAATTTTTTATGAGTGCTTAATGTAACTGAGTCTTTCATTCGGGCAAGTGTTTCTCTCTTTTTTCGGGACATACATCCGTATGTATCAAGATTTTTATTTTCATTATTCTTTCCTCTTTTTATTTTCTTTTTACACTTGCCCTATTCTTTGATGATTACTACCCCAAACTTAGATTTTTGCACAACTCTGAAAACCACAACATTTATGCCGAGCAAGGGTTGGACGTGTTTGGCTACAGGTTAACAGATATGGTTATAATAAAAATATATATATATATATATATAGCTCAACAGGGGTAACAAAGGATAAACATATCATTTAGGATGGCTAGAAAGGCTCAGGTGGTAAAACAAACAAATGCCTCAATGTGTGTCCTCATATTGTGCTGTGTCAGTAGAACATACGCAAAATCAGAATGATAAAGTCATACCTGAATGAACTCTCATGATGATTATCTGTTGTGTTTGGATTTTTTTAACCTCACCATGTTGGATAAGCTTACAGGTTCCAAAGCACTCCTCGTGTCATGTGGTTCTTTTCCGGCGTAGGTACACCATACAATCCTCTTGGTCCAGAATCACCAAGTCGCGTCCAACAGTTACTTTTCTTTCGGCTGCATCAACTTCTAGGATGCCTCGGGGAAGTAAGTTCAGGTTGCACCGTTCATCCACTAACTGTTATTCATCATTCATTCGGCATCCATCAATCAATCTATAACACAATGTCAACACAACACACAAACAAAAATAACAATGGAAAACAACTAAAAGCAAATGAAAAGAACCCCTCCCACACTTGAACTAAACATTGGCCTCAATGTTTTAGAACAAGCCTTGGAGAGGTTACTTACAAAGGGTATTGCACTCCAATGATCACTTCCGAGCTTTCACTAGAGATGTGTAACACCCATAATTTCAGTTTATTAATTTAATTTGGATTTAAATTAAATAATTGGAATTTTAGAATTTAAATTGGATTTAATTGGAAAATGAGGGAGTAAGAGCTATTGGGCTTATGGTGTGGTGATAGTAAAAGAGGGGTGCTAATTAGTTAGGCCTTTTACTAAGTTGTGGTTAATTTATTTTATTTTATTTTTCATAAAATAAGAAAAAGGAACCATTTGGGGAGAAAAGAAGAACACGTGAAAAGAGCAAGAGAAGAGAAAGAGGCAAGAAAGTGAAACCGGAAGGAGAGCATTCAAGAAATTCATCGAGGTAAGGGGGGACTCTTCCTTTTAGTATCTCTTATGTGATCTTAGGTGATAGGTAGATTGATGTATGGTTTGGTTCAATTAGATATTGGGATTGTTAGGTTAGGGTGTTATAATTGGATTGAATTGATGATAATTGTGTGAACTAATTGGTTAATAATGAGTTTGGATGATGTTTCTATGGTGTATAATTGAATGTATGATGATTATATGCCTGTATGTGATGTCTGGATTCGTTTTTGGGTGAAAAGGGAGCGAAATCGCAGGGTCTGTCGCAGACTTGGGGTTTGCTGAAATCGCAGGTCCGTTGAGCGGAGGGGGGTCCGCTGAGCGGAGGTCCCAACGTAGTTCGCTCCAGTTTGGCGTCGCTTGAGGTCCGCTGAGCGGGGGTCTGAAGGATTTCGCTTCTGTCTTGCTCCGCTGAGCAAACCTTGCTGTGTGTGAATTTTTCCAAACTTCAAAATAACGTATCTTTTGATCCGTGTATCATTTCTTAGTGCCGTTTTGGGCGTTGTGCAAGTAATTAAATGTTTTATATGATGAATGATGAATATTGGTATTAGCCGAATTTATTTCTTTAAAAACTCGAGTTAATTACTTGATAAGAATTGAACATTGTGTGCATATGAGATAGGTGTGACAATGTGTTTGATGTGATGATGAATTGGTTGTGATTTGTTATTATGATTGTGATGGATGCATGACTATTTGAATGATGTTGAAAACATGTACATACTTATTCGGTGATGTGGTGTTGAGATGAGATGTTCATCGTGATTCGGTGTGTTTTAAGTATGTTATATGTGTTTCATTCATTCATATGCATTGATGTTGGATCCCGGTGATGTTTGGATCGTTGGTGGACATATTTCCCATTGTGTGGAAACTGTGTCGGTGGGCCGTATCTTGATGAGGCGTAGATCGGTTAGGTGGATTGATTCCACGGTTTATTGGTACCACATGCATAGTGTCAGTTGTGTCATATGCATTTTTGTCATAACATGATTGTATGGATTTCCGTGTTATGTGTTATAGTCTATTATTGTGTGAATTAATGAATAATAGATGTGAATCTGAATATGTATGATTGGGTGAACGGTATATTATGATGCTTGATGCTTATGAATTGCATAATATTTACTAATTGAGAATGAGACTCACCTTTACATGTTGTCATTTTCAGATTGAGGAGTAGCGGCATTAGTGCTTGGTGAGGATGACTCGTAGAGTTTATCCGTTTATGTTGGGTCGTGTCGGTCATGCTCTGATCTGTAACACTGGGGAACGATAGTTATAGAGTTTTTATGAAATTATCCAATTTATTTGGTGTTGAATTATGATTCCATTTGGTTGTATTTGATGATGTTTAGTATTCCGCTGTGATAAACATGATTATGTTTTGGTGAACCGTTTCCTAATGAAGCATGACTTCGACCATAATTGGTTTAATTGTTTTTAAATAATTGTGGCACCCTTGTGTTTATATTTTTACTCTGATTATTTATTAAAATTGCCGCGGGGTTTAGAAGGGTGTTACAAGATGCCCTCTTTTATTTCCTGAAAATAAAACAAACAAACAGAGAAATTAATTATTAAAACCGTGGGTTGCCTCCCACGAAGCGCTTCGTTTAAAGTCACATGGCTCGAAGGTCCATTATCCTTTATTATGGAGGGTATTTCCTTTTCCAAACCTTGTTGCTTGCCACTTCTGTAACCACGAACTCATGAAGATGAAAAGCGTGGACAACTTTTCTCTTCAATTCACTTCCCACATTCTTCTTGAGTTCCTTAGCCTTCTGAGGATTTTTGATAGCCACATAAGTTGGTTCCACCCGAGAGGCTATGCTTGAAACTTTTTCTTGGAGCTGTTTAGGACTTTTGTCTTCTCCTTCACTTTCGATCATACCAACAGAAGCTTGATCATGTACACCTGCACTTTGTTTCTTGACTTCTAACATCTTCAAGGTTACTTCTTCAACAAATGATTTCACCGTTAGTGTCCCTTTCTCAATGTCAAAGTTGCAACGACTTGTTAACAAAACTGGTCTCCCAAGAAGGATAGGAGTTTCTTCATCTTCAGGAATGTCCATGATGTGGAAGTCAACAAGGAATACAAACTTATCAACCTCCACCAATACATCTTCAGCTACACCATATGATTTCTTGATGGTGTGATCAGCGAATTTTCATTTTGTCTCACTTTCGCTTATCTTTCCCAATTCAAGCTTTTTGAAGATAGATAGTGGCATTAAACTCACACTAGAACCAGAATCAATGAGTACCTTTTTAAACATTATGTTCTTGATGGTGCACGGTATCGCCACTGCTCCAGGATCTTTCTTCTTGATGGGGATCTTCCTTACTGGCGAGACTATACCACACTTTTCAGTTGTAATTTCTGGTTCTCCTCCCACAGGTCTCTTTTTAGCAATCACCTCCTTCATAAATTTCTTATACAATGACATGTGCTCAAGTGCTTCAAAGAAGGGGAGATTGACTTCTAACTTTTTAAACAAAGCAGCAAACTTCTCAATTCTTTCTCTTTTGAATCTTTCTTTGTCACTCTGGAGGGGAAAGGTAGCTTGATCACCGGTTTAGCATCTTTCTTATTTTATTCTTCAAGTGGCTTAGCCGATGGTACCACAACTTCGGGATCTTTTGGATTCTCTCTTATTTCCAAATCTACCTCAATGACCAGGTTGTCATCTATTTCCTCTTCTTTTTCAAAATCTGCAGCTTTCTGACTTCTTGTTGTGACAACATTTATTTTCTCTTGGTCTTTCGGATTTTTCCCAGTTGAGCTCAGAAAGGTACCTTGTGCTCGGAGACTATGATGTTGTGCTATTTGTCCCACTTGAACTTCCAGATGTGATACATGAAAATACCTTCTGCTTAAAGTTCAGAATTTCATATCTTCTGCTTAAAGTTCAGAATTTCATACCTTTTTCGTACAAAGACTGACACAGGAAAATACTCATTCAGGAAGGCCTTTTCCATCTCTTCCCATGATGTGATACTCCCCGCTAGGAGGGAATAGAACCACTCTTCTGCCTCTTCGGCTAAGGTGAAAGGAAACATCCTTAGCTTCTTTGCTTCTTCAATATGACCATCAATTTTAAGAGTGGTGCTCATGGTTAAAAATCTCTGCAAGTGCTTGTTTGCATCTTCATTAACCTTTCTGGTGAAAGGCTTTCTTTCGAGCTTAGTGATGGTGCATGGATGCAATTGAAAGTTAGGAACATTCGCCGGTTGGTTGACAATTGTTAGTCTCCCACCCGGTGTATTCGCAACACCATAGTCTCCGAGGATCCTTTCTTGAGGTTCCCCTATAACTGTCTCTGTCTCTGACTCTGTATCTGATTTTGACCATGTATTTGAATGACCAGAATGATCTGAAGCTTCTTCCTCTTTTTCTGGTACTGGAATTAAGAGTTCTACGGTTGACTCTTCCAGTATTGCTTGTTTAGCTTTTCTAAGCCTAGCGTGCAAAGATCTTTCAGGTTTTGCGTCAAAAGATAAATCAGCTGAGGACTTTCCTCGCATACAAAGATTAGAGCAAATTAGTTGAAATTAAACAAAATGACAAAAATAAAGGTGAAAATAAAATTTTAGTTGACGAGCAACAAAATTTTAATTGAACTAAAAAAAAACTCTATACTATGGCAGTCCCCGGCAACGGCGCCAAAAACTTGATCGGTAAAATAGCAAGTGTACTATTTTGCCTCTTTAGTAATAAAGGGAAAATTCCCCGAATGTCGATCTCAAGGACTGCGTGATATTATAGAGTTATTTGGAATTCAATTAAACAAAAAGCCTTGGGGGTTTTGGTTTTGAAAATTACGAATTAAATTGCAAATAAGCTTAAAAGGTTGATATGGCCAAGTATGAGTAACATGCCAGGGTAGGTGTGTGCATTAACATGTAACAATTCTGAACCCTTGTTTCATAAAAAAATCCAACTTATCAATTACCGGTTCTTAAAGGTGTTTGCTCCTAATTCCTTAGTGGGCAAACCTTTGAACATTCATCCTAAAGCCTAACTCCTTAGCGAATTATGATGAAATCAAGCCTTTGAATTATCAAGAATATTCCGGTTACTATAGCGTATCCCTAGACCTAGGTGATATCTAATATAATATAATGGTACAAAAACCCTAACAATGGAGGTCCATCCTAATTGTTAGTCATATATCAGTCCTGTTTGTCCGATGAGGAAAGCATTATAAATCTTATACCATTAAATTGAACGTAAAAGATAAATATATTATTGAAATTCGGAATTCAGAATCATCACAAATGTTAATCAGGGACATCCCCCTAGCATTGGGGGGTTTAGCTACTCATATTATTCACACAAGTTACATAGATATTAAATAAATACATTACAATATGGATGATGAACTTTGATCTTCAATTGCTTCCACTCATGAGAGTTCTCCGTTCTTCTCCAATTGCATATGCTTTTCTTCTTAATCGTATATTTCTTTGTGTGCCAAAAGATCCCAAAATAATTCTCTAAAACTCAACTAAATAGTCTAGGTACAAATCTCAGCCAAATGGAATGTCTAAAGTGCTCCCAAGGTGGAGATTTAATCAACTAAATAGTCTAGGTACAAATCTCAGCCAAATGGAATGTCTAAAGTGCTCCCAAGGTGGAGATTTAATGAGGAGACAATTGGCTGCCGTCATTGTGGAAATGTCTTGGAGACCAAGTGAAGGTCAGGAGTCCAAGAGTCAATGGATTTTTATATCTCGTGGAGATCACTGAACACTCCATTGTAGTTAGTCATAGCAGGTAGATGTTCAGGAAGTAAGTCACAACGCGCTGTTGTTCAGGTTACTAGATTGATGAACGTTATATCTAGATGGGATCACTGAACAGTTCAGACATCTAGGGGTTAGTCACAACAATTGGCTGTGCAGGATTGTTAGTCACGACTGAGGATCGTGCAGTTGTAATCAAGATTGGTTATAGTGGATTAAGACCTCTGGACAGAGGCAAATCACCTGAAGAAGGTGGACTGGAGGTAGCCTTATTCGGAAGGTGAACCAGGATAAAAATGAATGTGTCTTTTACTTTCTGTACTATTCGTTTTAACTTAGAACATTCATGCAAAAGCTCCTCAGAACTATACTGAGACCAATCAGAAGTTCTGATGACACAAAGAAGTTAAAATGAACATCTCATTGGTTAAGCAGTTCTACTTCTATATGCTTCCGCAAAACCAAAAGCATAATCCAACAGATAATAAAACGAAAGAAAGAAAAGACGTTAAAAAGAAAGGGAATTTTAATCTGGTAAAGAACACAATTCAATCCCCCCTTTCTTGTGTTTTTCTCCACCTTCAATTGGTATCAGAGCATGGCTCTGTATTGATTTGAAGATCAAACACTTAACAGTGTAGAGAGATCCAGAAGGAGAAAAACTATACTGAGTTGAAAATGAATGTTATATTCCAACACTCAGTATAATCAGAAGATGTCAAGGCTAGATCTCAAGACTCTAAACGTGTCATCTACATATCGAAAGGAGTTTGAAAACAACAAAAGAATATTCGACAAAGCTTAAGACATCAGGAAGAAGAATATGTACTCAATGGAAATATTCAAAGATAAATAAGTGTAGCTGACTCATGACAAGTGGTCATCTCAGACTCATTAGCGGCAATCAGAGAAAGAAGATTAGGAAGAACAAGATTGCTCAAATGAATACATTCAAAATCAGGTGATAAACAAGCAAAGCTGACTCAAGCCAGATTGATCGAGCCCATTCAGTTAAGATCAAGTCAAGAAATGAAGACACTTCAAGGCAAAGATCAGAAGAAGAAAAAGACAGAACCTCTTCATCAGAAGATGCTCAAGCTCAGACAAAGACAAGAAGGAAGGCTTATCATCAAGGACGGTCAGATCTTTCTAACACTCTTTCTTTTAAAATTCTGCTAACTTTGATATGAGCTTATTAATAGTGTATATAAATCTCTTTTGCATATCTAAAACTCATTGCTACCTACTCCACTGTCTGTCCTATTCCCTTTACATGCAATTTAACTCTAAATTAGTTTTAACTTCATATTTATTAACTAAATAACCACCTCGTGAATAAGTCTAAGTCAAACCGAAAAAAATTAACTTCAACGCTAACGTATGTCAGTATCCTTTGTCTGCTCATGCATGCCTAGTTCTAGTTGCCACCCAGTCTATTATCTGGTCTATTCTCATGGACATTAGTTGTCTCTTAATCTCCTCGAAACCATAACTCAACCACCTCATTAATTCATCTGTCTCACTAGAATTGTCAACTTTCAAGGATGGTCATGATATCTCTTGATTCTGAACAATCCTATCTATGACAATCTAGTTAAGAACTTCTGGAAACATGCATCTCTCAAACCCGAAGATAACACCATCTCTGAATCCAAAAACTGTCTTAAGTCCTATATTCCCTACAGAAGGATTCTGTCAAAAATCTTCCTTTAGGAAGGAATCACGAATCTCATCAAAACAAGAACTTCTGAAGATGGATTAAGGAATTATCCCGAGAATATGTTTTTAAGGTCTGAAGGGGATATGTTTACACATTAGAAATCAATGGACCATAAGTTTAAAAGAAGCTAAGAAGTAACTCTGAAGTCATGAATAGAACACCCCCCTAATCAGAATCTCATACATGTGATTAATGAACACGTGTCGTAAACCTCCTGAAAAGATGCATGTGGTCAAGCTACTAAGTCTAAAACTCTAGGAACCTGTTTCAAATCTCTTCGTATCACGCTATCCCAACCGTCATGATTAATAAATACTAATAATAATTAGGTTTAACACAGTTTCTTTTTCAAAACACTCTCTAAAATTATTTATACCCAAAAAAACCACTCCTCAGCTTTTCATCAATCTTCTGTTAAAGTCCTCTCTCTCTAAAAACTCCTCTCCTGCATCTTTATAACTAGTTCCTTCCTTTCAAATGGATTTTCAACCTCGACTCCTTATTATCAAAGAAAAAGTTATGGGTCTGGCTGAACGTAACGAACTTCTCATGGAACTCTTGGGGACACAAGGATGGTTTCACTATGTTGTTCGCCTTCAAGGCCCTGTTTTCCCAAATCTTATAAAAATCCTCTAGATGGAAGCATCTGTTAGTGATGATAATCGCAGGATCACGGCCAACATCCAGGCATCCCTTTCGCTATCATTTAAGAATCAATTACTGAAACAATTGGCTATCTGCCCAATCCATCGGTTGTCTGTCTTGCTGCCTTTGACCACTGGAAAACATCCAACCTTGTAAGTAGCAAAGATGTCAGACGCATTTTTAATAATGCAGAATTCCTATCTCCTCCCAGACGAGTTTTGTTTAAGTTCGTTATGTCCAACATAACACCTAGAGGACATTTTCATCACCTACTGACATACAAATATCGTTTTCTGATTCATAGACTTGAAAATGGTCGACCACTGAATCTTCCCGCAATAATTTTTTGTCATATCAAAGAATCTCTCACTGCTTTTTGATGTGGACAAAGTATTCACATTTCATATGGGAGAATTCTATCCGCTCTGTTTGAATCTGCTGAACTAGTTCATAGTATTCGCAATACCAAATGTGAGGACAGTAATGACATTCTTATTGAAGAAGAGTGTGAACCATTATTTACTTAGATTTCCATAGCTTTCTCTATTGTAGTTTTTAGTTAAGTCATTATCTGCATTGATCTATTATTGAAAAGATGTGTTTTTGTTTAACTATTGTCTATATTTTTTGCTAAAATGCATGAACCCTGAAAAATAAATAGATAAAAGAAGAGTTAATGGGTATACATATAAAAGAAGATAGTTCTTCTGGAAGTATAACATGTTTTGATATAACTTAAAACATTTTTGATTCAAATGAAAATTCTAAGTTATGTACCAGAAGTATGTGCATTATAGGAAAATCTAAAACAAAAAATTACTCTGTTCAGAACTTCCAAGATGATGCACGCATTGATAACTAAAATATCTACAAATCTTCTGAAGAAACAAACTGAAGAAATTATTTCAGGGGGAGCTATAAATCACAAATTAATTCATAGGGTTATCTAACTCAGGGGGAGACTATACATCTCAGGGGGGAGAATACCACTTTAATTCACCTAATTCCATCCAACCCTCTTAAAAGCTTTTTGATGATAACAAAAAGGGGGAGAAAGAATAAATAGAATTTAATAAATAAGGTTGTTAGAATCTAAGTTTCCTGATTGAACATGAAAAATGAAATAAAGTTTACTTGCTTAATTATTATCCTCTCATAAAATTGTTCCATCAAAATACATGGTTTTTGTCATCATCAAAAAGGAGGAGATTGTTAGAACAAGATTGAGAATTTATGTTCAGAATCTGGTTTTGATGATAACAAGCATATATTTTGTGAGTAACAATTTTATTACTAATGGTTTCATTTAGTGTGCAGATACTATACTATAATTCTTATACAGGATTCATAAGAAAAAGAGTACAACGACTACATCAGAAACTGGCTCAGATATGAAATCAAACATCCAACAGATTGACGAAGCTAAACATCATTCATCAGATGTTCTGATTAAGAATACGTCAAACAAGCTAAGATCAGCAAATCAGAAGTAAAGAAGCAACAATGAAGAACAAGACCATTTAGAAGAATATGCAGCAACAACAGTATCACAAGAAGCTAGATTTCAACAAGATAATCTTCAAAGAAATACCAACGTTACATACAACAAACACAGAATCAGAAAGTACAATCAGAAGCTTCAAAGGAATATCAATATACATAAAGATCCATTACAGCAAGAAGATCACATGAATAGAAGATCAAAAGTTCAGATAGAGTAACGCAGTGACATATAAAATGCAAACAACAACAGAGTCACTTGTGAACCAATGAAGAGTCTACAGCTCAGCATACAAAATAAATGAAATACAAAGAGCTTAGAATCAAAGGGAGAGCCGTTAGAAACATCATCACATGCAAAATGGTTACAACATTTAAAAGGAACAACTCCCAAGGTTAAAAGAAGAAGCAAGCTACATGAAGCGTATTGGAAAGACAAGATTAACCAAAAGAAGCACGCCATCAACTTTAATCATCATGATGAGGATAAGGTTCTTCCAAGAACAACACGTGTCACAAAAGGCCCAATCTAGACGAAGCATTCAAAGCAACATCTAAACAAATCCCAATGGCTAGATTCCAACGGTAACCACTCATCAAGCTATAAATAGAGTCAAGTGTCAAACTTGAAGATGCATGGTATCCATCTATCCATCCACCTATCCAAAATGAAGAGTGAGTGATCATCCATCCCTTGTATGGATCCGGAGAGATAAATAGAATATCCAGTAAGGATCATCCATGGAGAAAGGATCAAGAGTGCAACCAAAGAAATATCCTGCACAAGAAGATGGGAATGAATCTGCAGGATGCATATGTGCATTTGTAGATGAAGTAGCTGAGCACGAACACTTAATTGAAGAAATATGAAGACATGCATCAAAAGATACAAGAGGCAACACATACTCTGTATGTAATAAGCAACAGTGCTGATATACACTGATCATATGCCTGTACAATACAAGAGAGATAAAATGTGTGAGAAAGCAAATACACATCAAAAGATACACAAGAGGCAACACATACTATGTATGTAATAATCCACAGTGTTATTATACACTAAACACATGCCTATGTGATGGAAATGGAGAGCATGAACGTGAAAGCGGACGAGCTAATTCAACTGCTCCATTAAGAGGCAACATACACTATGTGTATGATGATTAAATGTTGAAATACACATCATATGCCTACCATGAAAACCTCTCAGAGGATGAAGAAGAAAACCTGCATGCTATGCAGAATGCTCCATTAAGGAGATATGAAGACATCCAAGAATACCTGATCAAGCATTAAATTGATCATGTATAAAGACAAAGGAAACTGAATACACTGAGTTGTTGCTCGTGGAGTGTTTCATGTTTACTGATGTTAATCAATGTGTTATTAGCTATTATCAGCTTAATGATCAGTATTGAAGAAGAAGATGAAGATCAAGACAGAAACAACCAACATAAGAGTTGTCGCTCTTTATCTGCTTTCAAAAGAAGAAGATCTCATCAGGAAGTTGAAGAAAAGAAGACTACAAGATATTTGATTATTGTATTTAAATGTAAAACATATAGAGTTGTTGCTCGTAGTGTGTTATATCTTAGAAACTTCTGATAGAATGTTTAGGGTCCAAAAGTGACTTATAGTCAGTGTAGTGTAAACATACGTATTGAGAATAGGAGACCATTTGCTTGAGTAAGAAGAACATCTATAAATCTCAAGAAGATGCCTTGAGCGACCAGTTAAGGTCAGAAGCTTGAGAAGAAAATTGGCTGCGGTTATTGTGGAAATCTCTTGGAGACTAAGTGAAGGTCAGGAGTCCAGGAGTCAGTGGATGTTATATCTCGTGGAGATCACTGAACAGTCCATTGTAGTTAGTCACAGCAGGTAGCTGTGCAGGGAGTTAGTCACAACGCGTTGTTATGCAGGTTACTAGATTGATGAACGTTATATCCAGTTGGGATCACTGAACAGTTCAGTCATCTAGGGGTTAGTTGTAACACCCTTTAAACCCCGCGACAATTTAAATAAATATATCAGAGTAAAAAAATAAACGCAACGGTGCCACAATTATTTAAAATAAATAAACCAATCATGGTCAAGTCATGCTTCATCAGGAAACGATTTACCAAAAACACAATTATGTTTATCACAGCAGAATAAGAAACATCATCAACATAATCAAATGGAAACATAATCCAACACCAAATAAAATAGAGAATTCTCATAAATCTCTATAACTATCGTCCCCCAGTGTTACAAGATCAGAGCATGACCGACACGACCCAAAACAACAGATAAACTCTACGATTCATCCTCACCGAGCACTAATGCCGCTACTCCTCAATCTGAAAATTGTCAACAAGTAAGGGTGAGTCTCATTCTCAATTAATCAATGTTATGCATTCATAAGTAAGAAAACATCATAATATATCATTAACCCAATTTGTCATATATTCAGATTCACATCTATTATTCATCAATTCACACAATAATAGATTACGATACAAAACACAGAAATCCACACAATCATGCTATGACAAAATGCATATGACACAACTGACACTATGCATGTGGTACCAAAATTCGTGAATCACATTCACAGGACTTCTCTCTACGATACTGCCCTTCAATCGCTCACACCCCACATGGGCACACGATTAACCTCATCGCTCACACCCCCATGGGCACACGATGACTGCTTACTAATCTCCGCACAATGGGAATTAGCCACCAACGATCCACTCATCAACGGGATCCATCATCAAATGCATATGAATGAATGAAACACACATAACATACTTAAAACATCACCGAATCACGATGAACAACTCACCTCAACACCACATCACCGAATAAGTATGTACATGTTTTCAACATCATTCAAATAGCCATGCATTCATCACAATTACAATATTAATCACAACCAATTCATCATCACATTAAACACATTGTCACACCTATCTCATATGCACACAATGTTCAATTCTCATCAATTAATTTAATCGAGTTTTAAAGAATAAAGTCGGCCACCGCCCATATTCATCATTCATCATATAAAACACTCAATTACTTTCACAACACCCAAAACGACACTAAGAAACGATTAACGGATCAAAAGATACGTCATTTTAAAGTTTTAGAAAAATTCACACTCAGCAAGGTTCGCTCAGCGAAGCAAGGCAGAAGCGAATCCTTCAGACCTCCGCTCAGCGGACCTCTAGCGACGTCCAACAGAAGCAAACTACGTTCGGACCTCCGCTCAGCGGACCCCCCTCCGCTCAGCGGACCTGCGATTTCAGCAAACCCCAAGTCTGCGACAGACCCTGCGATTTCACACCCTTTTCACCCAAAACGATTCCAGACATCATATACAGACATACAAGCATCGAATTTCTCATCACACATCATTATACATCAAACAACACATCAATAACAAACAATCTGTACAAATTCATCAATTATCCCAAATCATAACATACCTAACAATATCAAATCCCAATATGCCCAATCGAATCGAATCATACGTTAATCCATCATATTACCCATAATCACATACTAGAAATTAACCGGAAGAGTCCCCCCTTACCTTAGCCAAGAATCTGGACTTTTCTCCTTCTTCTCCATCAAACCCGTAAGCCTCTTTTCATCACTTTCAACAAGAATCTCCAATCTTCAAACCCGCTTATCTCCCTCACCGAGAACTTCCCTGACACGAATTAATATATCAAATCGAAGGAAATTTCGTGTAGAATCTGAATCTTCAAGAATTACCTGATTTGGAGCTACGAGCAGAGAGTTATGACCCATTTTGTGAGGGCTGTACCATGAATACGAAAATCTCTTTTCTCCATGAATTCTCCTTCTCTCCCTCTTAGGTTTTCCTTCTCTATTTCTCAATTTTCTCTTATTTACTTGTTTTATTAAAACATAGCATAATTTAGTAATGGGCTCAACACTTAACACCCCCTCATTACTAAATACTCCACTTGGCCCAAAGACCAATACTCAATAACTCTTCCAATTAGTTCAACGAAAATACCAATTGATTCCAAATAATAATTTAATTTCCGATTAAATTAAAATTAGAAAATATGGGGTGTTACAACTCTCCCCCACTAAAAGAGTTTTCGTCCTCGAAAACATTCCTCAATTGAAGAGTTCCGGATAAGAGTCCTTCATCCGACTCTCCCGTTCCCAGTTAACACTTTCTTAGTCAAACCTCAAAATTCATATAACATAACCACTATAAGCATGTCTCATGCATTCAATCTCAGCTCTTACGTCGCATTCGACCACATAAAGGCGTACCACTCGCTATATCTCCAAAGGTTAACGACAATGAAACGTCGAGGTGCAATCCATACAATACGCTCAATAACTGAATAATACATTTACACAATCCATGGTATGATCACGACTGATCCACACTGCAATAACGGACTCCATCTACCCACATACCAACCTTAGACACACTCTTCCATATGAGCGATGAAGTAATACTTACACTTTTCACCGACCGCTTCCTTCAAGAAACTCAATAATGATATTCCTATACCATTGAATTTCAACTACCTGACTCCTCTCAAGTCACACTAGCAATTACCCAACACATTTACATTCCGCTTTTGTTGCACTATTCTGATTACTCGTTACAATCATCATCCCCAATTAGATTTCTTAGTTTTGCCCAATTTCAATTCTCTTTACTCATTCGTTTAAAATCCTCCTTTACCATACATGGTACTAATTTACCACTTAGCAATACTTATACTCATTCAACAACAAATTCCTGAGTTACTACATCTATTAAGACATTCCAATCATCGGAACAAGTACACATGAGTAGTTATAATCACACTCATCAACCTCAATATACCTTTGCTTACAAAATAGATCAACTGAGTCCCACTCTTCTCCAAGAATCAAATCAACTTCATCCTTTATAGAGTATAATTCCTCATTATATCTAAAAATCTACAATAACACCTTTCAACAGCACAAAATTATTATAGCATCATATAGTATCAACTCATCGTCTTAACTTCGCCGAATGCATACTCGTCAACCACGTACAACCATAATAGCATGTTCATCATCTTGGAAATTATTCAAAAGAGTTCTAATTCCCCAGCACAACATCTTTACATCCACTAGATTCTAAATCTAACATATAGATTAATACATGTTCTCTACGTAGGCTCCCGACATATTAATTCCTCACTGTCCACGAGTAGTACTCACAACACAACTCCACATCACACTTTCGCTGCGCGACTCTGATTACCCGTCTTAGTTCATCATCCAATATATTGCACTCTTTCATATTCACTTCTTCATAAGTTCACACAACATGGTGAGTGATTTAATCTTTACGGCTTAGTATCCATCGCATCTTATACCATTAAGGTAACAAAACAAGTTCATTCTATTTATATGATTCCGCCTACTATCAACAAGAGATTAAGGGTGATCAAGTCCTCAATTTGTCAATAGATAGCTGACAACCACATTTAAGCATAAATTGTTGTTACTACATAATATTGTCCCTTCTGAGTTTGCACTCGTCTCATTAACATCGTCATAGTCCAATAATTCACTACGGTGTCCTTCTTTTGGAATATTCTTTCAAAGATCAAAACATCAAGAACACAAACCTGCTCACTAAACCTCATCATATTGTTCTCTTCGATTCTGAATTCACCGCCTTTACCTTGGTAATTCAAAGTCAACTTATCGGTCAACTCAACATCAGCTTTCTGACCTTCTCTAATCCCATCAAGAATACCACTAGTCAGCTTTAACATACCCAATCTAACACTATTAGGAATACCTTTGCATACTAACTCAAATCTCGAAATTGTTCAATCAAATCCAACTCTTTCACCATCAGCACCAACATATTTAAAGACTTCTTACTCAACACATAAGCTACTACTTGCTGATTTTGCATCAATACACCACCCAAACTCATCAATGACGCATCACAATATACCATAAACGGTTCTAAAGTTAATTTCACCTTTACTACTAATCCACCCCTCACTTAAAATCCATCGACACTCAAATCATCTTTATTACCGAACATCTCATCAACTTATTCATCAACAACATATACTACTCAACTTCGTTTCAAACAATCGCGGTAGTAGGCATTCCTATTCAACAAGTTTCACACTTCCTTAACCAACTTCAAAATCTCTCTTTATAGGATCACTCTACTGTATTTATAACTCTCCCATAAGGTAGAACATAACCTCTCCTCTTCGTAGAGTAAACAACATATTAATCCGACACTCGGAACTCAAGATATGAATTTTCCAACGTCATCTGAAATGCAACATCGACATCATGCAGCGACACTCTATACAATATCTCCAAAACTTCTCGAATAGCACATTCAATTCCTAAAATTTCTTCTCAACCAACCCTTTTAATTATCCTTCAATCCGTCCAACTCTGACACTGACATCCCATGCAGCACCAACAAACAAGTCTAGTTTTGAGAACAAGCGTAACTGCAACTTCACCTCTTTCTAACATCATACTGTCACAATTAAATATGTTACAGCTGCTGCAACCATTTTTATAATAAAGTTCGTCTCGTTAGCTTTCCGACACTTCAAACGGAACTCAAATCGGATGTCTAGAACTCCAGTTATGAATTTTCGAAGTTTCATAACGATTCAACAACTGTCCTGCGTTTTTCTTGCGGAAATTCCGCTCTAAAGCTCATCATCTTCAAATCAATCACATTCTAAACAGCTCCTTATCATATCTCTTCACTTCCAAACATTCTTATAACTTGAGCAACACATCCCATTGCCGAAGTTCGTCTTCTGCAACATCACGAAACCAAATTCATGTATGCCATCATCAACCTTCTTATCCTCGAGATCATACTTGTCTCTTCGCATTACTCGCGCGTCAAAACATTCTCAATAACATCGATAACCTCTACCATCATCTCAATTACTTACTAGTAATCCTACG
This sequence comes from Vicia villosa, assembly GCF_029867415.1. Lineage (NCBI taxonomy): Eukaryota > Viridiplantae > Streptophyta > Magnoliopsida > Fabales > Fabaceae > Vicia > Vicia villosa. The sequence continues at coordinate 399,737 of NW_026705615.1, read as the reverse complement.
GCAAGGTTTACGGTAATACTTTCTTTAATCACTGCTTCAACAGCGACCTTTCACATAGGGCTACTCACACGACAACATCACAGTCCATCAGTAGCACTTGAAACATCACAACTTCGAAATTCCGTTTTCCAGAAATAACCATCATTTACTCCGAGGCACTCCAACTGAAATAACAACCACAGTCTACAGCCCATGTCACCTTCACTTCAGAAAACAATAACTCCACACTCTTGTACTGCTGCGCTCCGCATCACGCTAACATCTTGCATCTGAGACATATCCGAGAAGCATAGCTTCTCCCCCACTAGTTTCAGTCCCACTTCTGCAGGCAAACAGTTAGAACACACTGAGTACCGACAGTGTTTCACACACATGACGCATACCGAAAGGGAAAATTAACAACAAGACTCTGGTCACATGACCGACTATGCTCTGATACCACTATTGTAACACCCTTTAAACCCCGCGACAATTTAAATAAATATATCAGAGTAAAAACATAAACGCAAGGGTGCCACAATTATTTAAAATAAATAAACCAATCATGGTCAAGTCATGCTTCATCAGGAAACGATTTACCAAAAACACAATTATGTTTATCACAGCGGAATAAGAAACATCATCAACATAATCAAATGGAAACATAATCCAATACCAAATAAAATAGAGAATTCTCATAAATCTCTATAACTATCGTCCCCCAGTGTTACAAGATCAGAGCATGACCGACACGACCCAAAACAACGGATAAACTCTACGATTCATCCTCACCGAGCACTAATGCCGCTACTCCTCAATCTGAAAATTGTCAACAAGTAAGGGTGAGTCTCATTCTCAATTAATCAATGTTATGCATTCATAAGTAAGAAAACATCATAATATATCATTAACCCAATTTTGTCATATATTCATATTCACATCTATTATTCATCAATTCACACAATAATAGATTACGATACAAAACACAAATCCACACAATCATGCTATGACAAAATGCATATGACACAACTGACACTATGCATGTGGTACCAAAATTCGTGAATCACATTTACAGGACTTCTCTCTACGATACTGCCCTTCAATCGCTCACACCCCACATGGGCACACGATTAACCTCATCGCTCACACCCCCATGGGCACACGATGACTGCTTACTAATCTCCGCACAATGGGAATTAGCCACCAACGATCCACTCATCAACGGGATCCATCATCAAATGCATATGAATGAATGAAACACACATAACATACTTAAAACATCACTGAATCACGATGAACAACTCACCTCAACACCACATCACCGAATAAGTATGTACATGTTTTCAACATCATTCAAATAGCCATGCATTCATCACAATTACAATATTAATCACAACCAATTCATCATCACATTAAACATATTGTCACACCTATCTCATATGCACACAATGTTCAATTCTCATCAATTAATTTAATCGAGTTTTAAAGAATAAAGTCGGCCACCGCCCATATTCATCATTCATCATATAAAACACTCAATTACTTTCACAACACCCAAAACGACACTAAGAAACGATTAACGGATCAAAAGATACGTCATTTTAAAGTTTTAGAAAAATTCACACTCAGCAAGGTTCGCTCAGCGAAGCAAGGCCGAAGCGAATCCTTCAGACCTCCGCTCAGCGGACCCCCCTCCGCTCAGCGGACCTGCGACTTCAGCAAACCCCAAGTCTGCGACAGACCCTGCGATTTCACACCCTTTTCACCCAAAACGATTCCAGACATCATATACAGGCATACAAGCATCGAATTTCTCATCACACATCATTATACATCAAACAACACATCAATAACAAACAATCTGTACAAATTCATCAATTATCCCAAATCATAACATACCTAACAATATCAAATCCCAATATGCCCAATCGAATCGAATCATACGTTAATCCATCCTATTACCCATAATCACATAATAGAAATTAACCGGAAGAGTCCCCCCTTACCTTAGCCAAGAATCTGGACTTTTCTCCTTCTTCTCCATCAAACCCGTAAGCCTCTTTTCATCACTTTCAGCAAGAATCTCCAATCTTCAAACCCGCTTATCTCCCTCACCGAGAACTTCCCTGACACGAATTAATATATCAAATCGAAGGAAATTTTGTGTAGAATCCGAATCTTCAAGAATTACCTGATTTGGAGCTACGAGCAGAGAGTTATGACCCATTTTGTGAGGGTTGTACCATGAATACGAAAATCTATTTTCTCCATGAATTCTCCTTCTCTCCCTCTTAGGTTTTCCTTCTCTATTTCTCAATTTTCTCTTATTTACTTGTTTTATTAAAACATAGCATAAAGTAGTAATGGGCTCAACACTTAACACCCCCTCATTACTAAATACTCCACTTGGCCCAAAGACCAATACTCAATAACTCTTCCAATTAGTTCAACAAAAATACCAATTGATTCCAAATAATAATTTAATTTCCGATTAAATTAAAATTAGAAAATATGGGGTGTTACATTAGTCACAACAGTTGGCTGTGCAGGATTGTTAGTCACGACGGAGGATTGTGCAGTAGTAATGAAGATTGGTTATAATGGATTAAGACCTCTGGATAGAGGCAAATCACCTGAAGAAGGTGGACTGGAGGTAGCCTTATTCAGAAGGTGAACCAGGATAAAAATGAATGTGTCTTTTACTTTCTGTACTATTTGTTTTAACTTAGAACATTTAAGCAAAAGCTCTTCAGAACTGTATTGAGACCAGTCAGAAGTTCTGATGACAGACAGAAGTTAAAGTGAACATCTCATTGGTTATGTAGTTCTACTTCTACTTGCTTCCGCAACACTAAAAGCATAATCCAATAGATGATAAAACGAAAGAAAGAAAAGACGTTAAAAAGAAAGGGAATTTTAATTTGGTAAAGAACACAATTCAATTTAATCTGGGCCTAAATATTAGAAATAGAAGAATATGAGTGGGTTAAGTCCAATGAGACAATTAGAGATAGTAAGGGTTTTATGAGAATAGAGTTAGAGGTGTCATTTTGTGAGAACAAGAGAAGAGAAGAAGAAAGGAAGAGGAGAAGAGAGGAAGAGAAGAGGAGAAAGAGGAAAAATCTAGAAGAGGAAGATTGAACCTAAGGTAAGGGGTGACAATCCTTTTAGCCTATATTATCAGTTTAGATATGATAAGATTGATTTTGTATATTGTTTGTTTCAATAGAATGGTTTAGGGTTTGATAGATTTCATAAGATTTTGTGAATCAAAGCATGTTTGATGATGTTTGTATGTGAACCCATGGTTAGATACATATTTAGGAACCTTATATATGTGCTAAATTGCTGCCAACTGATGTATAAATCGTATGAGGGTTAGTGGTTGTTGTGTGAGGTGAATTGGGAAGGAAAATGGGGATTTTTGGGTTTTTACGCAGTCTGAGTCGACCTATACAGATGTCAGGGTCGACCTGAGATAACCCGCAAAGGCAAAAATCTGGGTTTTTTCAGCATGAGTCGACTCATGGGTCAACCTGAGCAAACCCGCAGCTTATCCAAATTTTTTGACAGATTTTGTAAAGACCATAACTTTTGAACCGTAAGTCTGTTTTGTGTGCCGTTTGATGCGTTAGGAAGCTAGCAAAATGCTCTTTGTGATGAAAATGAATTGATTAGCACAATATTATCTAATCATTATATGGTTGTGTAAAATGACATGTATGCGTGTATATATATGTTGAGAATTGATGTCTGGATGACTTTCGAGGAAATTCTTTGTATGAACATAATACTTGAATTTAGAGATTATGTATAGTCTGAATTGTGATTACTTGAGAATAATATTGTTAATCTATGTTTTGCTTCTTGTTATTTGGTGATGTGTTGATTTGGTGAGTGTGTGAAGATATCTTTCATAGGTATTTGATAATATGAGAATTATGTATGTTTGTGCAAATTGTGGTGAAATTCATATGTGATGAATTGGTGAGATATATGCTTGTATAATTAAGATTGGGAGATGGTCTTAATTGCATATGTTGGTTATTTTGCACATGCATTCATGGGGAGCTTATACTCTGAGTTTTGGTTGTTCCGGTCCTGTGGTGGGGATCTGGAACGATGAACTATATGTTTTTAAATGGTGGTTCTGATTCCATGAGGGGATCTAGAACGAGGTGAACCTAGAGTTAACGATTGGTACCACATACATTTTCATTGAGTCGCATCGGAGTCACATGTGTTGATGTGAATTGCATTGGTGTGTTTTATGAGCTAATTGTGTGAATCGGTACTCTGTTTATATTTGTGATTTTATTACTTGGTATCTTGAATCTATTGAGCTATGTGGTATATGTAAACATGTGAAATGTATTTAAAAGTGTTGAATACATGTATGTTGTACAATGGGTGGATAATTCAATATGTTGAATTATGGTGATATGCTTAAATGTTAAGATTATATGGATAATTCTTAATTGCATATGTTTTGGTAATAGTATGTATATATGATGCTTAAATTTATCAAATGTATATGTTGTTGTTGGTGGTTGTTGAGAATGACATTGATTGTCTTGTATGCAATATGTCAGTTGTGATTTAATTATTGCTATGTGAATGTAATAGATAGGATGATGTTGTGATAACATGACTGTGATATTGATGTTATATTCGTTGTGAATATGTATGATGTGATTATTGAATGATGCTGAGACATGAACGTACTGAGTTCGGTGTTAATATCGGTGAGTTATAATGAGATGAATTTGTTCATCGTATTAGTGATGATGGTATGTTATATATTTTGCACGCATTCATAATCATTTTTGGTGACTGAATTCTGACGACGTTTGGATCATTGGAGGCATAATTCCCATTGTATGGAATTAGTGCTGGCAGGGCCGTATCCCGGTGAGGTTTGGATCGGTTAGATGGGTTAATCCCATGACAATTCGTACCACATGTATGGAGTCGTTGCATTGCATTTGTATTGTTATAACATTCTTGGAAGATTTCCAGTGTTATTTCATGGTGATGTGGTTGATTGTAGTTTGTGTTGCTGGTGAATAATTTTCTGAAAATCTAAATATGTTGCGGTTGGGTGAATAAAATGCTTATGATGTTTTATCGTTATGAACTTATAATATAGTTTAACTGTGATGTGTCTTACCCTTACTATGGATCATTTTTTAGATTAAAGAGTAGCAGGATTTTGAGCTTGGTGAGGATAGCTTATAGGCTAGTCTGTTAATTTTCATGTCGGTGTCATGCTCTGGTCACTGTAACACTGGGGAAATCTTGTTTTAGAGCTGATTATTATACTCTCATTTTATTGGTTTTCGAATTATGTTAATTGGTTTGTGAGTCGGTGATTTGATGTTGATGATTGAGGATTATGTTATTCGGTTTTAAACTCTTTTTCGCTGCGTTGAACATGGTTAACGAATAATGTTATTCTGTTCCTCGTGAAAGCATGACAATCGATTTAATATTTTGTTTCTTTTGAATTGTGACATCCTTGTTCAATGTTTACTCTAAATTTTATATTATATTCCGCGCGGGTTTAGAAGGGTGTTACAATAGTGGTATCAGAGCATAGTCGGTTGTTGTGACCAGTGTCTTATTGTTAATTATTCATTTGGTATGTGACATGTGTGTGAAACACTGTCGATACTCGGTGTGTTTCTAGCTGTTTGCTTGCAGAGGTGGAATTGAAACAAGTGGGGGAGAAGATGTTGTTATGTGTGACATTATGCTTAGGTAACTTTGAACATAAGATAGAGGATGCTTTTGCAGTTGAGTAACGATGGTTTATGCTACTATTATGGTTGTCGGCTACCTATTGAAAAATTGAGGAACTGATCACCCTTAATCTCTTGTTAATAGTAGACGGGGTCGTATTAGATGGGATAGACTATCTTGCCAACTTGATAATATGTAAAGTGGACGAGTCTAAGCAAGATGGTGTTGTGTTATTAGCTTTGATGGCAACCTTGGATGTCCATGAGAAAAGAACAACTGAAGAATTGCCAATAGTTCCCGATTTTGCAGAGGTATTTCTTGAGGATGTAAGTAAATTACCGCTGGAACGATAAAGGGAGTTTGCGATCGACTTAGTTCCTGGAACTAGTCCTATATTGATGGCTCCATATCGGATGTCAGCTTCTGAGTTTAAATATTTTAAGAGTCAACTTGAGGATTCACTTGAGAAGAAGTTTATTCGTCCAAGTGTGTCGCCGTGGGGTGCACCTGTTTTGTTGGTTAAGAAGAAGGAAGGTTCTATAAGACTTTGTGTTGACTATAGGCAACTCAACAAGGTGACAATTAAGGACAGATATCCACTTATGAGGATTGATGATTTGATGGATCAGTTGGTAGGGGCACGTATGTCATTAAGATAGATTTGGGGTCTGGGTATCATCGGATTCGTGTGAAGGCGGAAGATATTCAGAAAACTGCTTTTAGAACGAGGTATGGACACTATGAGAATTCTGTTATACCTTGCGGTGTGCCTAATGCACCTAGTGTATTCATGGGGTATATGAATATAATATTTCATGAATATCTTGATAAGTTTGTGGTTGTGTTAATCGACGATATTCTGATATATTCCAAGAGTGAGAAGAGCATGCGGAACATATTAGAGTTGTATTGGAATTGTTGAAAGAGAAGAAACTTTATGCGAAGTTGTTGAAGTTTGAGTTCTGGTTAAATGAAGTAAGCTTTCTTGGTCATGTGATTTCCATGAATGGTATTGTCGTTAACTAAGTTAACTAGGAATGGTCAAGCGTTCATTTGGATTTGAAATGTGAAGAAGGATTCCAAGAGTTGAAGAGGAGGTTAACTAGTGCTCCTATTCTGATTTTGCCGAATCCGGCAGAATCTTTTGTAGTATGTTATGATGCTTCATTGATGGGATTAGGTGGTGTATTGATGTTGAATCAACAGGTAGTGGCTTATGCTTTGAGACAACTCAAAGTTCATGAAAGGAATTATCCGACTCATGATTTAGAGTTAGCAGCTGTGGTCTTTGTGTTGAAATTATGGAGACATTATCTGTATGGTTCAAGATTTGAAGTATTTAGTGATCACAAGAGCCTGAAGTATTTCTTTGAACAAAAAGAGCTCAATATGAGACAAGGAAGATGGTTAGAGTTCCTTAAAGATTATGATTTTGGATTGAACTACCATCCTGGTAAGGCAAACGTCATTGCTGATGCTTTGAGTAGGAAGTCCCTTCATATGTCTATGTTAATGGTGCGGGGACTGGATTTGATTGAACAATTCAGAGACTTGAGTTTGGTATGTGAAGGTACTCCTAATAATGTTAAATTGGGTATGCTGAAATTTACAAGTGGTATTCTTGATGAAATTAGAGCGGGTCAGAAATCAAATAATGTTTTAGTGGATCGGTTGACTTTGATCAACCAAGGTAAGGGAGGCGATTTCCGAATTAACGAGAATGGTATAATGAAGTTTGGTGATCAAGGTTGTGTTCCTGATGTTGTTGAGCTTAAGAAAAACATTCTTGAAGAAGGACACCGTAGTGGATTGAGTATTCAACTTGGTTATACCAAGATGTATCATGATTTGAAAAAGCTGTTTTGGTGGCCTGGAATGAAGAAGGAAATTGCAGAGTTTGTTTATTCTTGTTTGACTTGCCAGAAGTCAAAGATCGAACATCAAAAACCGTCTAGTTTGATGCAACCGTTATCTATTCCCGAGTGGAAGTGGGATAGAATTTCTATGAATTTTGTTTTGGGTTTGCCGAGAACATCGAGTAATTGTGAGGCGATTTGGGTTATCATGGATAGATTGACGAAATCTGCTCATTTTATTCCGATGAGAATGGATTATTTGATGGAGAGACTTGCGAAGCTATACATCAAGAGGATCGTTTATTTGCATGGTATACCGTCGAGTATTGTTTCGGATAGAGATACGAGGTTTACTTCTATATTTTGGGAAGGCTTGCAAAGTGCTTTGAGTACTAAGTTGCATTTGTGTTCGGTGTATCATACGGAAATTGATGGTCAAACGGGGAGGACGATTCAGTTACTTGAAGATCTTTTGAGATCTTGTGTTTTAGTACAAGGAGGAGCTTGGGATAGTTTCTTGCCTTTGATTGAGTTTACTTATAACAACAGTTTCCATTCGAGTATTGGAATGACACCTTTTGAAGCTTTGTATGGTAGAAGGTGTAGAACTCCTTTGTGTTGGTATGAATCTGGAGAGAGTGTTATGGTTGGACCTGAGATAGTTCAACAGACTACAGATAAGATTAAGATGATTCAGGAGAAGATAAAGGCTTCTCAGAATCGTCAGAAGAGTTACCATGATAAGAGGAAGAAAGTACTTGAGTTCGAGAAGGATGAACATGTGTTTCTTTGAGTTACGCCAGTAACGAATGTTGGTAGGGCTTTGAGATCGCGTAAGTTAACGCCACGTTTTATTGGTCCTTATCAGATTTTCGAGAGAGAGTAGGTGAAGTGGCATATCAGATTGCATTGCCACCGTCACTTTCTAATCTTCATGATGTGTTCCATGTTTCGCAATTAAGGAGGTACATTGCGGATCCATCCCATGTTGTTCAATTAGATGGTGTCCAAATAAGAGATAACTTGACGGTTGATATATCACCTATACAAATTGAGGATCGAGAAGTTAAGAGGCTTCGTGGTAAGGAAATCGCTTTGATGAAAGTGATTTGGGGAGGATCGGCCGATGGTAATGTGATGTGGGAACTCGAGAGTAAGATGAACAAATCGTATCCGGAGTTGTTTGTTTGAGGAAATTTTCGTGGACGAAAATCTTTTAAGTGGGGGAGAGTTGTAACATCCTGATTTTATTAGTATTATTATTAATTATTTTATTGTGTGTTTTATTAGTTATGGATTTATTTAATTATTATGTGGTATAATAATTATTTAAATAATTTAATTTTATGTGTATTTGTGCTATTTGGGTTAATTATGTTATTAGAGAGATATAACTAATTGGGCCTAAATATTAGAAATAGAAGAATATGAGTGAGTTAAGCCCAATGAGACAATTAGAGATAGTAAGGGTTTTGTGAGAATAGAATTAGAGGTGTCATTTTGTGAGAACAAGAGAAGAGAAGAAGAAAGGAAGAGAAGAAGAGAGGAAGAGAAGAGGAGAAAGAGGCAAAATCTAGAAGAGGAAGATTGAACCTAAGGTAAGGGATGACAATCCTTTTAGCCTATATTATTAGTTTAGATATGATAAGATTGATTTTGTATATTGTTTGTCTCAATGGAATGTTTTAGTGTTTGGTAGATTTCATAAGATTTTGTGAATCAAAGCATGTTTGATGATGTTTGTATGTGAACCCATGGTTAGAAACATGTTTAGGAACCTTATATGTGAAGGATAGAAAAACACTTAGAAAGGGGGGGTTTGAATAAGTGTGACTTTAAAAACTTGTAAGATAAAAACAATGTACACAATTATTTTTATCATGGTTCGTTGTTAACGAAACTACTCCAGTCCACCCCCTTAGAGTGATTTACCTCAACTAAGGATTTAATCCACTAATCCAACTGATTACAATGGTTATCCACTTAGAAAACTTCTAAGTCTTCTAGAGTATACATATCACAACTTGATCACTCTAGGTATTCACCACTTACAAAACTTCTAAGTCTTCTAGAGTCTACAGATCACAACTTTATCACTCTAGGAACCTTTTACAAACAATGTAAAATAATGTTTAAAAGAGTATAGATTTGCTTCTTATAAAGCTATAATCATAACAGTGATATTTCTCTTAAATTCTAAGCTTAACACTCACTAAATATTACAAGAGTTTGTGAGGTTGAAGATGAAGTTCGTGAGCTTTGATTTTGACAGCGTTTTGGTATTTTGCGCAAGTGTTCTCTATTGCTGCTTCTGATCAGAACTTCTATATATAGGCGTTTGAGAAAAGATGACCGTTGGGTTGCATTTAATGCTTTGCGTGAATAGTACAACGCTGCATTTAATGTTTCACACTTTTGTCAACTACCTCGAGCCATGCATTTGCTGCTTTTACTGACTTTGCCTTTTGTAGCTTCTAACGTTCCTTTTGTCAGCCAGATATTAGACTTAATAGCCTGTCATCTTGTACTTGCTTCTGAACTCAGATTTGTAGATAACAACGTTTGAATAACAGAGTCAATCAGCTTGGTGCAGAGCATCTTCTTGTCTTTTGACTTTGAAGAGCTTGACTGTGATACCATTCAGAACTTCAGTGCTTCTACTTCTAACTTCATGTTCTTCTGATGCTTCATAGTTCATGTTCTGATTCTGCTTGACCATCATCTGATGTCTTGCCAGGACATGTTCTGATGTAGCCATCCAGAACCTTATGAGTCAGTGCTTCTGAGCGCTGATTTGTGCATACTCTTTATATATTTCCTGAAATGGAAAATACAAAGGATTAGAGTACCACATTGTCTTATACAAAATTCATATATAATGTTATCATCAAAACATAGAATATTGATCAGAACAAATCCTGTTCTAACAATATGTGTGCTAAATTGTTGTCAATTGATGTATAAATCGTACGAGGGTTAGTGGTTGTAGTGTAAGGTGAATGGGGAAGGAAAAATGGGGTTTTTTTTTGGGTTTTTACGCAGTATGAGTCGACCTATACATAAGTCAGGATCGACCAGAGCTAACCCGCAAAGGCAAAAATCAAGGTTTTTTCAGCATGAGTCGACTCATGGGTCGACCTGAGCAAACCCGCAGGTTATCCAAATTGTTTGACAGATTTTGTAAAGACCATAACTTATGAACCGTAAGTCCGTTTTGTGTGCCGTTCGAAGCGTTAGGAAGCTAACAAAATGCTCTTTGTGATGAAAATGAATTGATTAGCACAATATGATCTAATCATTAATTGGTTGCGTAAAATGACATGTGTGTGTATATATATGTTGAGAGTTGATGTCTGGATGACTTTCGAGGAAATTCTTTGTATGAACATAATACTTGAATTTAGAGATTATGTATATTGTGAATTGTGATTACTTGAGAATAACATTGTTTATCTATGTTTTGTTAATTTTTATTTGGTGATGTGTTATTTAGGGAGTGTGTGGAGATGTTTTTCATGGGTATTTGATAATATGAGAATTGTGTATGTTTGTGCAAATTGTGGTGAAATTCATGTGATGAATTGGTAAGATATATGTTAGAACAAGATTTGTTCTGATCAATATTCTTAGTTTTGATGATAACAATGTATATGAATTTTGTATGAGATAATGTGGTACTCTAATACTATGCAATTTCCATTTCAGGAATTATATAAAGAGTATGCACAAAATCAGCGCAAGAAGCACTGACTCAGAAGGTTCAGCATGCAACATCAGAACATGGTCTGGCAAGACATCAGAAGATGGTCAAGCAGAATCAGAACATGGTCTATGAAAGCATCGGAAGGACTTGAGATCAGAAGCAGAAGCACTGAAGTTCTCATGGTATCACGCTCAGAAGCACTTCAAGGTCTGAAGACAAGAAGATGCTCTGCACCAAGCTGTTTGACTCTGATGATATTCAAACGTTGTTTTCACAAACATCAGATCAGAAGCAAGTACAAGATGGCAGGCTACGCTGACTGACAAAAGGAATGTTAGTAGCTATTAAAGGCAACGTCAGTAGACACAACGAAAGCAAGGCTCGAGGTAGTTGACGAAAGAGTGAAACATTAAATGCAATGCTGTATGGATCACGCAAAGCATTAAATGCTCCCAACGGTCATCTTCTCAAACGCCTATAAATATGAAGTTCTGATGAGAAGCAATGTTACGAATTCTGAATAGAACACTTGCGCAAATATACAAAAACGCTGTCAAATTCAAAAAGCTCTCAAACTTCATCTTCAACCTCACTACATTGCTGTTGTAATATATTAGTGAGATTAAGCTTAAACTTAAGAGAAAATCACAGTTGTGATAATAGCTTTTTAAGAAGCATTGTAACTCTTAGAATTTGTTTACATTAAGTTGTAAGAACTAGAGTGATAAGGTTGTTGATCAGTATACTCTAGAAAGTCTTAGAGGGTATCTAAGCAGATTGTTCCTAGAGTGATCAGGTTGTGATCAGTATACTCTAGAAGACTTAGAAGTTGTATAAGTGGAAAACCATTGTAATCTTGTGTGATTAGTGAATTAAATCCTCAGGTGAGGTAAATCACTCCAAGGGGGTGGACTGGAGTAGTTTAGTTAACAATGAACCAGGATAAAAATCATTCTGCAAATTGTTTTTATCTTACAAGTTTTAAAGCTACACTTATTCAACCCCCCCCCCCCTTTCTAAGTGTTTTTCTATCCTTCAATTGGCATCAGAGCGCCGGTTTTAAGGTGCAAGCACTTAACCGTGTTTAGAAAAGATTCAGGAAGAGAAAAACGCTTAAGTCAATATGTCTGGTGAAAATCCAACAAATACATCTACATCTGGCTCTGCTGAGCAATACAATGGAAATGGTAACAATGGTTATACTAGACCACCAGTATTTGATGGTGAAAACTTTGAATACTGGAAAGATAAACTTGAAAGTTACTTCCTTGGTCTAGATGGTGACCTAAGGGATCTGCTGATGGATGGTTACAAACATCCTGTAAAAGCTACTGGTGTAAAGCTTACAAGATAAGAAATGAATGATGATCAAAAGAAGCAATTCAAAAATCATCATAAGTGTAGGACTGTTTTGCTGAATGATATCTCTCATGCTGAATATGAGAAGATATCTAACAAGGAAACTGCCTATGACATATATGAGTCATTGAAAATGACCCATGAAGGAAATGCCCAAGTCAAGGAGACTAAAGCTCTTGCCTTGATCCAGAAATATGAAGTCTTCAAGATGGAGGATGATAAGAATATTGAGAAGATGTTATCAAGATTTCAAACGCTAACTGCTGGATTGAGAGTTCTTGACAAGGGATACACAAGGGCTGATCATGTCAAGAAGATCATCAGAAGCTTGCCAAGAAGATGAGGTCCTATAGTGACTGCTTTCAAAATTGCCAAGAATCTGAATGAAGTTTCTCTTGAAGAATTGATCAGTGCTCTGAGGAGTCATGAAATTGAGCTGGATGCTAATGAACCTTAGAAGAAAGGTAAGTCTATTGCATTAAAATCTAATTATAAAAAATGCACTAACGCTTTTTAGGCTGAAGAAGTAGATTCTGAAGAATCAGAATCAGAAGAAGAAGATGAACTGTCCATGATCTCCAGAAGGGTAAACCATCTCTGGAAGAGCAAGCAAAGGAAGTTCAAGAGATTCAGAAGTTCAAAGAAGCCTGAAAGAGGAGAATCTTCTGGAGGCAAAAGATCTGACAAGAAGAAGGTCATCTGCTATGAATGCAATGAGCCTGGACACTTCAAGAATGAATGTCCAAAACTTCAGAAGGAGAATCCCAAGAAGAAGCTTCATAAGAAGAAAGGTCTTATGGCAACATGGGATGATTCAGAATCAGAATCAGAATCAGACTCAGAAGGCGAGCAGGCAAACCTTGCACTGATGGCCACAGTGGATGACGGATCAGAACCTACATCAGAATCAGATTCTGAAGAGGTATTTTCTGAACTATCTAGAGAAGGGTTAGTTTCCAATTTAACTGAACTTCTGGAACTCAAGGCTCATCTTAGTATCAAATACAAAAAGCTGAAAAAGCTATTTGAATTTGAAACTAAGAAGCTGGAAGTGGAAAATTCTGAACTGAAGGAAAAAGTTTTAAAATTATCCAAAGATATTGGATCTCCTTCTGAATCAGAAAAACCCATTCCTAGTCTCAATCATATTCTGAAAGAATATGACTCGAGCTTCGGGAAGTTTCTATCTAGAAGTATTGGCAGAAGTCATCTTGCTTCTATGATATATGGTGTTTCCGGAAACAAAAGGATTGGTGTTGGCTATGAGGGTGATATCCCACGTAAATTTGAACTTGTAGATGATTTGAAAATCACATACAATCCATTGTATGATCAGTTCAAATATGGCCACTCACATGATATTAGGCTCACTTCACATGCCAAAAGTTTTAACACTTCACACACCAAGAAGCATGTGACACAACCTAAAAAATATCAGGCTGCCAAACCTAAAGAATATCATGTCGTTCCTCCTGTTACTTATCATGCTAAACCCAAGTTCAATCAGAACTTGAGGAAAACTAACAAGAAAGGACCCAAGAAACTGTGGGTACCTACGGAGAAGATAATTTATGTTGCAGATATCCTTAGCAGCAAAGAAGACAAAGCACAAAATGTCATGGTACCTGGACTCTGGGTGCTCGCGACACATGACGGGAAGAAGGTCTATGTTCCAAGACTTGGTGCTTAAATCTGGTGGAGAAGTCAAGTTTGGAGGAGATCAGAAGGGCAAGATTATTGGCTCTGGAACTATAAGTATTGGTAACTCTCCTTCCATAACTAATGTACTTCTTGTAGAAGGATTAGTGCATAACTTATTGTCCATAAGTCAATTAAGTGACAATGGTTATGACATGATTTTCAATCAAAAGTCTTGCAAGGCTGTAAGTCAGAAGGATGGCTCAATCTTATTTACAGGCAAGAGAAAGAACAACATTTATAAGATTGATCTTTCAGATCTTGAGAAGCAGAAGGTGACTTGCCTTATGTCTGTTTCTGAAGAGCAATGGGTCTGGCACAGAAGATTAGGACATGCTAGTTTGAGAAAGATTTCTCAGATTAACAAACTAAATCTGGTCAGAGGACTCCCAAATCTGAAATACAAATCAGATGCTCTTTGTGAAGCATGTTAGAAGGGAAAGTTCTCCAAACCTGCATTCAAATCTAAGAATGTTGTCTCTTCCTCAAGGCCGTTAGAACTTCTGCACATTGATCTGTTTGGACCAGTCAAAACAACATCTGTCAGAGGGAAGAAATATGGATTAGTCATCGTAGATGATTATAGCCGCTGGACATGGGTAAAGTTCTTAAAACACAAGGGTGAGTCTCATTCAGTGTTCTTTGAATTCTGCACTCAGATTCAATCTGAGAAGGAGTGCAAAATCATAAAGGTTAGAAGTGATCATGGTGGTGAATTTGAGAACAGATTCTTTGAGGAGTTCTTCAAAGAAAATGGTATTGCCCATGATATCTCTTGCCCTAGAACTCCACAGCAAAATGGAGTTGTAGAGCGAAAGAATAGGACTCTACAAGAAATGGCCAGAACCATGATCAATGAAACCAATACGGCTAAGCACTTCTGGGCAGAAGAAATAAACATTGCATGTTATATTCAGAATAGAATCTCTATAAGACCTATTCTAAATAAGACTCCTTATGAATTGTGGAAGAACAGAAAGCCCAACATTTCATATTTTCATCCTTTTGGATGTGTTTGTTTTATTCTGAATACTAAAGATCATCTTGGTAAGTTTGATTCTAAGGCACAAAAATGTTTCCTTCTTGGATATTCTGAACGCTCTAAAGGCTACAGAGTATACAATACTGAAACATTGGTTGTAGAAGAATCAATCAATATCAGATTTGATGATAAGCTTGGTCTTGAAAAGCCAAAGCAGTTTGAGAATTTTGCAGATATAGATATTGATATATCAGAAGCTGTAGAACCAAGAAGCAAAGTTTCAGAAGCTGAAAATCTCAGAAGCAAAGAATCAGAAGATCAAGTTGCTGCATCTTTAGAGAATCTCAGAATTTCTGAAGAGCCAACCGTCAGAAGAGCTTCTAGACTCACCTCAACTCTCTCAGAAGATGTGATCCTTGGAAAGAAAGATGATCCTATCAGAACCAGAGCATTCCTTAAGAACAATGCAGAATGTCAATTAGGTCTTGTTTCTTTGATCGAGCCAACTTTTGTTGATCAAGCTCTAGAAGATCCAGACTGGATAATTTCTATGCAAGAAGAACTAAATTAGTTTACAAGGAATGATATATGGGATCTTGTTCCTAGACCAAAAGGATTCAACATCATTGGTACGAAGTGGGTTTTCAGAAACAAGCTTAGTGAGAAGGGAGAAGTGGTAAGAAACAAAGCCAGACTGGTGGCTCAGGGATATAGTCAACAAGAAGGAATTGACTATACTGAAACCTTTGCACCAGTGGCCAGGTTAGAATCTATTCGCTTATTAATTTCTTTTGCCACTCAGCATAACATCACTTTGTATCAGATGGATGTTAAGAGTGCCTTCTTAAATGGTTATATAGATGAGGAAGTCTGTAACACCCGAGGCCGAAGAAGGCGAGGGGTGATTGCACCGCATGGAACACCTGGGGCCAATTGGGGCTAGGGTGGTCGCCACATTGGAATGAGAGGAATCCTGAGGCCGTGCCGGTATGAGACTGCATGGTTGAAGGAAAGCTTATAAGGATTGATAGGTACTACCTATACCAACAAGATGCATCTTCTTTTCGGGAGCCCGTTCAATAAGAACTCCACAGTTAAGCGTGCTTGACTTGGAGTAGTATTGGGATGGGTGACCTTCTGGGAAGTTTCCCGGTAAGCGTGTGAGTGAGGTCAAAACATGCTGAAAAGACCCGTGTTGGTTTGTGGGGTCAGTCGATCATCCTGAAGGCAGTCTGGGGCGTTACAAAGTCTATGTCCACCAACCTCCTGGTTTTGAAGACTCTAAGTCTCCAGAACATGTTTTCAAACTTAAGAAATCATTGTATGGATTGAAGCAAGCTCCTAGAGCTTGGTATGAAAGATTAAGTTCTTTCCTTCTGGACAATGGTTTCACTAGAGGAAAAGTGGATACGACTCTCTTCTGTAAAACATCTAAGAAGGACATTTTAATTTGTCAAATTTATGTTGATGATATTATTTTTGGAACATCTAATGCTTCACTTGGAAAGGAGTTTGCTAAGTCTATGTAGGCTGAATTTGAAATGAGTATGATGGGTGAACTCAAGTATTTTCTTGGGATTCAAATCAATCAAACTTCTGATGGAACTTATGTTCATCAAACGAAGTATGTGAAAGAACTTCTGAAGAAAGTTAATCTTTCTGAAAGCAAAGAGCCAAAACTCCTATGCATCCAACGTGTGTTCTAGGTAAGGATGAGGTAAGTAAAAAGGTAGATCAGAAGTTGTACAGAGGTATGATTGGATCTCTTCTATATTTAACTGCTTCTAGACCTGACATTCTATTCAGTGTTTGTTTGTGCGCTAGATTTCAATCAGATCCTGAAGAATCTCACTTAACTGCTATTAAGAGAATTCTGAGGTATCTGAAAGGTACTACTAATGTTGGTTTAGTCTACAGAAAATCTAAAAAATACAACTTAGTAGGATTTTGTGATGCTGACTATGCTGGAGATAGAATTGAAAGGAAAAGTACTTCTGGAAGTTGTCAATTTCTAGGAAGTCATCTGATCTCCTGGTACAACAAGAAGCAAGCTACCATTGCCCTCTCAACAACAGAAGCAGAATATGTTGCTACTGCTGGTTGTAACACACAAATGCTCTGGATGAAGAGTCAGCTAGAAGATTATCAAATATATGAGAGTAACATTCCTATCTTCTGTGATAATACTTCTGCCATATGTTTATCTAAGAATCCTATCTTACATTCCAAAGCTAAACATATTGAGATTAAACATCATTTCATTAGGGACTATGTTCAGAAGGGTGTTCTCTCTTTAAACTTTGTGGATACAGACCATCAATGGGCTGATATCTTTTACAAAACCCCTTGCTGAAGATAGTTTTAAGTTCATTCTGAAGAATATCAGTATGGATTTATGCCCAGAATGAGAAGATGAGAAGATCTTATGTATGGTTAAATTCTGAAATGTGTTGGGATTATGTGTATATAAGAAGTTCTGATAATGATCAATTAGAAGTTCTGATTCTGTTATTACTAACGTTTCATTATCTAAGTTGATTCAGAATCTCTTTTAAAGCAAAACAGCTGTCACCAGTTTTTCCAGAAAATGAACACGTGTTCACTATTTTTGGACAAGCATGCGTGCAGTTGAGGAGACGCCACCCTAGGTAACTGTGCAAATCATTTCATTTTGTCACTTTATCTCTCCTAACGTCATATCTCATTAAATGCAAATTGATGTCATGTTTTTCTGTAATCATTTAACTTAAACCATTTTGTAGTTATTTTTTTTCTTTTACCCAACCTTTTATATACTCCCCTTCATCTTCATTTCATCTTTTTCACTCTCTCTTCATTCGTCTCTCTCTTTTTGCATTCATCGCATAAACCCTAGTTTGTGTCTGAGACTCAGCATCTCATCATGAATCCTTCGTCAAGTTCCTCAAACCAAGCAGAAATGTCTTCCACTCAGCTGGTTTTGAGCAAGCGTGGTTTTGCTCCATTGAAGACCTGTTCCATTCCTACTGCAGAGATGGAAGTTCTTTGTGAGTCTTCAGTGGACTTTGAAAATCTGAGAGCATATGGTTTCAAACCTGAAGCAAAGAAAATGGCACAAGGATGGTCAAACTACCTTGATAGATTGGTTGGACCAATTTATCCCGCTCTTGTAAAAGATTTCTGGGCTCATGCAACGGTTACTCCAACTGCAATCATCTCCTTCGTGTTAGGGCATGAAGTTGTGATTACTAAGAAGTTGATAAGGAAGCTGTACAACCTGGATGATGAAGAAGGATGTACTGGTCCACTTCCTGCCAGAGTTAGTTGGCCACAGGTTGAAGGACAAATATCTTATGCAACTGGTCTTCAATCTCACCAAACTGGTACATTGAGGGCGTTCTATCAAGTCTGGGCTGAAATTATTCTGAGATCTCTTCATCATAGAAGAAGATCATTATCCTCCATGTACATTAGTCCTGATCACAAATACACTCTCTTCTGCATTGGAACAAGAATTGAACTGAACATCTCTAACATTCTGTTTCAGAATCTGAAGATGGCTATTGAAGAGTCAAGAGATGAAGAATGTGAGAAGTATCCTCATCTTCAAAGAAATACTATTCCTTTTGCCAGAATGATCTCAGACATTATGATAGAAAGTGATTTGATGGACTCTCTAAGGACTATTGGAATGTTCAAATTCTTTGGATCCATTCAAGGGCATGTCATCAATGCTTTTGATCTGCTAAGACTGGAACTTATCACGAAGGTAACTTCGGTTCCTGTAATCTTCCCAGATATTCTGACCAGAAGAATTCAGGTGGAAGGCTTTGCTACCTTGTTCCAAGCAGAACTTCACAAGGCTGTTAAGCAATATTTGGAAGCTTCTGTAAGAACTCAATCTTCTGTTGATCCTGCGTGGATTCGTGGAAGAGTGCTTCCTTCTCTAGCTGACCTTCAGAAGAAGGATCAGAAGAAGCAAGAAGCAAGGCTGAAGAGAAAGGCTCAAGAAGAAGAAGCCAAGAAAGCCAAGAAGCAAAGGGTCACCTTTGATCCTGTCAAAGTAAACTCCCAAGAATTTCAAGACCAGCGCATCAGGGAATCTTTCCGTACTGTAAGAACTACAAATTTTCCAGGCAAGTATACCAACCACCTCCTTTTGAACCTCAATCTTCTATCCAACCTTCTCCTTCTGAACCTCACAACACCTTCACCATTCCAAATCCTCCTCAACCATCTCTTTCTACACCTGTTTTGAATCCCACTCCACTAAATGTCTATCCTCCCACACCTACTGATATACTATCCTCATCAACCATCTCCACAGATATTCCATCCTCTTCAACCACAGCAGCTCCACCTTCTCTATCCCATCCCTTTCCTACCAAAAAATCCAACCCATATTGCCTTCTCTACCCTGACTACAAATTCACCTTCAATCCTCCTGAACCTGAACCTCATATCTACCTGGAGTTATTCAGACAAGAAGTTATTAGTAGGCTGGATCTCTTGAAAGATGCCTTCTTCAATGACCTTGATGATGTTTCTACTAGAAACCTCTGGAGAAGCTTTCGCCAAGATTTTCAGGTGGGAGCTATGGCTGTTCAGAAGAGACTAGTGGCTGCTGCACCTGGTTATGTTGGATATCTTCTTGAAGTTGATAATGGTGTATATTATCATCCTATCAGAAACAGGAGAGTTTTGAGGAGAAGATGTTTGTTGATGAGTTGCTGGACAATCCTTGTAGGGATATTGTGGTCTGGAGACCTAAGTATCCTGTTCTGACTAGAGACTTCAAGTCACTGTTTGACTTTCTGAGGGAAAATCCTTCTGAGGAAGACCCCAATTTGGTCATTCCAGAAGTTGTTGACCCGCCAGAAGTTGAAGGTCCTTCTGCTCCAAGGAATCTTGCTGCCATTCTTCAAGCTCTTGAGAATGGAGATTCTGATCTTCCTGCTGTTGAGTATGAAGAAGATGCTTATATGGGAGAAGCTGATGCTGAAGATCATCCTGCTGAGACTATTCCTGTTGAGGAAAATCAAGATGGTGATCTCACAATGGAAGCTGCTGTTGAGATTGCTGTCCCTCTGAACAGAAGTTGTGAAGCTTCTTCTAGTGAACCCTCTCTTCTGGTGAAGACTCTAGAGGTTATTCAGAAGAACCAAGCTGAGCTAGCTTCTCGTATGGACAAGCAAGAAGACACCAATGCTGAGTTCCGCTCTTTCATGGAGAGGCAGACTGAGAGCAATGCTGGGATTCATGACATGCTGGCCAAGATTATGTCTAAGCTAGGGTCGTCTTAGTCCTTTTGTGTCTCAGTAGTTTTTCTTTGTTTCTTGCATCTGTCTTCTATGCATCTTCCTTGTACTTTCTGATAATTCTCTTTTTGCAATCAATGAAAGCTATCCTTCTTATCTCTAATAATTGTTTTGTTTTTCATCTGAATCTTTTGTGTTTTTGATGTTATGACAAAAAGGGGGAGAAAATGTGATAAATGATCTGATTTATATTATCAGTTGCTGGGAGAAAGTCTCCACATTTCTAACAAAAATTTGCAAGTTGTGTGTCTTTGAGTGTTTTACAGGAAGTGAAGTTTTTCTTAAAAGCTCAACATGAGAAGCAAAGACATGAGGAAAAGCAATTCTGTTTGGAATCAAGCTCATGGAAATTGAAGCAAGCTGAGTGTTGTGAAGCTTCGAGATAAGAAGCAAGAAGGAAGAATGTTATGATATTCTGATGATAGAATATGCTCTAACACATTCTTATTCCTTATATGTTCTGATGCATGTTTTAGTTCTAAATATGCTTTGAAACATTATTGTTTTTGCTCTGATACATATTATATGTTCTGATACATATTTTATGTTCTGATTCATTCATGCTCTAACTTTTGTCGTATAGTTTGTTTTGTAACATTTCAGGATGTAGAGATGCTCTGATGATGCTCTGGTACATTCAACAATGTTCTGATAGAATCTAGCATGCAATAATTCAAGAAGAAATTCAAGCTCTGAAGCTGTCCTATGGAAGCAAGAAGCAGAAGCTATGAATGTTCTGAAAATTTAAGCATATGTGATCGTCTCAACTGAAATGGAAAATACTCAGGGAAGTCCTTTATTTTTAAACTTCTTCCAGTATTTATTTCAGGGGGAGATTATTTATCTCAGGGGGAGATTGTTAATCCCAGGGGGAGACATATTCACACACTATGTTTATATGCTTATGCTATAACTGTGTAATTGTCTTTAGCCGTCTGATATTCTGATTGCAAATTCATATCATTTATATATGTTTTTGTCATCATCAAAAAGGGGGAGATTGTTAGAACAAGGTTTGTTCTGATCAATATTCTTAGTTTTGATGATAACAATGTATATGAATTTTGTATGAGATAATGTGGTACTCTAATACTATGCAATTTCCATTTCAGGAATTATATAAAGAGTATGCACAAAATCAGCGCAAGAAGCACTGACTCAGAAGGTTCAGCATGCAACATCAGAACATGGTCTGGCAAGACATCAGAAGATGGTCAAGCAGAAGCAGAACATGGTCTATGAAAGCATCAGAAGGACTTGAGATCAGAAGCAGAAGCACTGAAGTTCTCATGGTATCACGCTCAGAAGCACTTCAAGGTATGAAGACAAGAAGATGCTCTGCACTAACCTGTTTGACTCTGATGATATTCAAACGTTGTTTTCACAAACATCAGATCAGAAGCAAGTACAAGATGGCAGGCTACGCTGACTGACAAAAGGAACGTTAGTAGCTATTAAAGGCAACGTCAGTAGACATAGCGAAAGCAAGGCTCGAGGTAGTTGACAAAAGAGTGAAACATTAAATGCAATGCTGTACGGATCACGCAAAGCATTAAATGCTCCCAACGGTCATCTTCTCAAACGCCTATAAATATGAAGTTCTGATGAGAAGCAATGTTACGAATTCTGAATAGAACACTTGCGCAAATATACAGAAACGCTGTCAAATTCAAAAAGCTCTCAAACTTCATCTTCAACCTCACTACATTGCTGTTTTAATATATTAGTGAGATTAAGCTTAAACTTAAGAGAAAATCACAGTTGTGATAATATCTTTTTAAGAAGCATTGTAACTCTTAGAATTTGTTTACATTAAGTTGTAAGAACTAGAGTGATCAGGTAGTTAATCAGTATACTCTAGAAAGTCTTAGAGGGTATATAAGCAGATTGTTCCTAGAGTGATCACGTTGTGATTAGTATACTCTAGAAGACTTAGAAGTTGTCTAAGTGGAAAACCATTGTAATCTTGTGTGATTAGTGGATTAAATCCTCAGGTGAGGTAAATCACTCCAAGGGGGTGGACTGGAGTAGTTTAGTTAACAACGAACCAGGATAAAAATCATTGTGCAAATTGTTTTTATTTTACAAGTTTTAAAGCTACACTTATTCAAACCCCCCCTTTCTAAGTGTTTTTCTATCCTTCAATATATGCTTGTATAATTAAGATTGAGAGATGGTATTAATTGTATATGTTGGTTGTTTTTCACATGCATTCATGGGGAACTTATACTCTATGTTTTGGTGGTTTTGGTCCTGTGGTGGGATCTCGAATAATGAACTATATGTTCGTAAATGGTGGTTCTGATTCCATGAGGAGATCTAGAACGAGGTGAACCTGGAGTTCACTATTGGTGCCACATGCATTTGCATTGAGTCGTATTGGAGTCACATGTGTTGATGTGAATTGCATTAGTGTGTTTTATATGCTAATTGTGTGAATTGGTACTCTATTTATATTTGTGATTTGATTACTTGGTATCTTGAATCTATTGAGCTATGTTGTATTTGTAAACATGTGAAATATATTTAAAAGTGTTGAATACATGTATGTTGTACAATAGGTGGATAATTCAATATGTTTAAGTATGGTGATATGCCTAAATGTTAAGATTATATGGATAATTCTTAATTGCATATGTTTTGGTAATTGTATGTATACATGATGCTTAAATTTATCAAATGTATATGTTGTTTTTGGTGGTTGTTGAGAATGACATTGATTGTCTTGTATGCAATATGTCAATTGTGATTTGATAAATGTTGTGTGAATGTAATAGATGGGATGATGTTATGATAACATGACTGTGATATTGATGTTATATTCGCTGTGAATATGTATGATGTGGTTATTGAATGATGCTGAGACATGAACATACTGAGTTCGGTGTTGATATCGGTGAGTTATGATGAGATGAATTTGTTCATTGTATCGGTGATTATGGTGAGTATGTTATATGTTTTGCATGCATTCATAATCATTTTTGGTGGCTGAATCCCGGTGACGTTTGGATCAGTGGAGGCATAACTCCCATTGTGTGGAATTAGTGTTGGCAGAGGCGTATCCCGGTGATGTTTGGATCGGTTAGATGAGTTAATCCCATGACGCTTGGTACCACATGCATGGATTCGTTGCTTTGCATATGTATTGTTATAACATGATTGGAAGATTTCCAGTGTTATTTCATGGTGATGTGGTTGATTGTAGTTTGTGTTGGTGAATAATTTTCTAAAAATCAAAATATGTTGCGGTTGGGTGAATAAAATGCTTATGATGTTTTTCTGTTATGATCTTATAATATAGTTTAACTGTGATGTGTCTCACCCTTACTGTTGATCATTTTTCAGATTAAGCAGTAGCAGGATTTTGAGCTTGGTGAGGATAGCTTATAGTCTAGTCCGTTAATTTTCGTGTCGGTGTCATGCTCTGGTAATTGTAACCCAAGGGAAAGCTTGTTTTAGAGTTGATTATTATACTCTCATTTTATTGGTTTTCGGATTATGTTAATTGGTTTGTGAGTCGGTGATTTGATGTTGATGATTGAGGATTATGTTAATCGGTTTTTAAATTCTTTTCCGCTGTGTTGAACATGGTTTACCGAACAATGTTATTTTGTTCCTCGTGAAAGCATGACAATCGATTTAATATTTTGTTTCTTTTGAACTGTGACATCCTTGTTCCATGTTAACTCTGAGTTTTATATTATATTCACTACAACACGCTGGGGCTTTAAAAGCGCTTTTTATGGGCTTTAAAAGCGCTTAAAAGCGCTGTGAAAGCCAGCGCTGGCGTAGGTAACAAAAGCACTTCTGAAAGCGCTCTGGTAGGCCCCCCTATAAGAGCGCTTTTCTGGAAAAAGCGCTCTGGTAGGCCCCCCCTATAAGAGCGCTTTTCTGGAAAAAGCGCTCTGGTAGGCCCCCCTATAAGAGCGCTTTCCTGGAAAAAGCGCTCTGGTAGCCCCCCCCCTATAAGAGCGCTTTTCCAAAAGCGCTTTCGTATGTTGCGTTTTTTTTATTTTTTATGCTTTTTTATTAATCTTTGGCAGCGCTTTTACTAAGAAGCGCTTTTGTAGGTGGACATTTAAGAGCGCTTTTTAAAAGCGCTGTCGTTGCTAAATGAGGTATTTTAATGTGCAGTCTGAATTTAATCCTCCCAGTCGACCTGTAATATTTTCGACCTGTAATATGTTTTCAACCTGTAATATTTTCGACCTGTAATATATTTTCGACGATATAATTTCAGCCATCAGTAAGACAATATATATACTAATATAATACCATTATAATATCCAAAATTATATATATACATCATTACAACATCAATAATATTATAGTTCAAATCGACACAAATCCTACATGAAAAATTGCTTAATATAAAAGTGACACAAATCCTCTTTGATTTCTTCCAACTTAAGTCTCGGGTACCCAGCAGCACGGAATTCGTCAAGGTACTACAAAACAAAAACATAATATGAATGATATATTTAGTTAAATGTAATAAATTATATGAAATTATCTTAAGTTATAAATTCATACCGTGAGCGGAATCTCTAATTGATTCGCCTGAAGGATTTCTTTCATAAACCTCAAAACAAAGTAACCGCAATCTGAACTGTTTCGCTGTTGCGGACACTACATAGAAAAACAAATAAGATTTTATAGTTGTCTAGTTTTATCAAGTAGCATAAATATTATAAGCAAAATTGTGAAAAATAATGTACCTGCACTTTGATCCAAGTAATGTTGTTTGATTTAGTCCGGGATACCTGTGCGTCCCGTTGACTTCGGAACACTTGTATTGATCTAATTAACAAATATATAAAAGCATATGTTTAGATCAATCCCACAAATAAGTAAATATATAAATATACACGAATATTTAGAACGATCCCACTTACAAATCAACGATTTCCTTCATAGTCGGATAATTGGTCGAGTCACCATTTACCGAATTCAGATAATACACGACTCCTCTTATAGAGTTGATAGCAAGCAACAACCAGTGTGCTCTATAAATTAAAACAATAGGTTATATGAAAATTTTGCTATACACAAAAGAAACAGAGATTAGATGAACCAAGAATGAGAAACTAACACTACTGGTCGGGTATTATACGCCCAAAGATGCAGACTTTCTGAATTGCCGGTGGACATGAATCTATCGACTAAGAGCTGTCTAACTGATTCCGGTTCCGAAGCAATTGCAATTCCGCTGCAATGGGCGGAAGACACGAAACGGAATCTGTTAGACAATACAGTCCCGCGCAACACTCTGTCATACAACAACCTTAAATAAAAACATAATAAACATTAGATTATTTTCATTGAAATGTGTAAATAAATTATATTGTGGGACTAATTAAATAATATATCGGATGAGTGAATATTACCGGATGTATGAGTGCATATTACCGACGCCTAGTTGTTCATTCGTAAAAATCTCTTCCAAGTCATCAATTGCAATATGTGACTTGAATTCAATACCGAAGACACTTTCATCCATATTGATTTCACGTAAAGCACCATCCTTCAAATCGGACATATCAACCATTGTTATGAGCGTCGTCCGGTATCGAGGCACAAAAGCACCGCCTTTTTTTGCCGCTATCTTCGGAGGACCAGTGGGTGGTACGCTACGAACTTGCTACGTCACTTGTTGTGACTCCCGAGCGGATGCCTAAAAATCATATAAGTTAGGTAAAATATAAAAATCATGCAGATTTAGATTCAGATTATATATTAACACTTTAAATGTACCTCTTTAGTGATGCAACAGACTCCTCCTCCTGTAAAATCCCTTTACCCTTAATTGCGGGTTTTATAGGAGCAGTCTAAAATTAAAATGTAAAAAATAATTAATAAACGGTTTAGAATTGACATTCGAAAACTAAATGATTCATAATCGTTTTCAATATACCTCATCACTAATGGTAATGAGCTCCGAGGGCCATGCAACAAATGATCCTATTGCATCTCGCAGCAATGTCGTCTCTGAGACCATGTCAGGTACCGGTAGCATCGCATCATGATCTAATACAACATCCACCGATACTTTCAGGTGTCCATCCGGGAGCGGTCTATGGTGAAGTAAATCTCCCAAAGTGTTGTGCACTTTTCCCTTGCCAACTAATCGATAATTCGGTGACGATAAGTATAGTTGGCAAGATGAAATGCCCTAAACCAATAGTAAATATAAAGTCATTATCATTAATAAAATAGAACAATTTGTAAGGAAAAAAATTTATAATTACCTCGGGAAATTTCCTTTGACAGTTGATACTAGCCTTATCACTAGTTTCTTTCACCGATGAAGTGTTGCACTTTTCTCTCATATACATATCTTTATCTCTTTGCAATTCAGAGACTTGTGCTTGCAATTCCTGCAACTTTTGCAACACTTCTTCATTGGTAAGATTTGATCTTCTCCTAGGACTCTTGTAAAAAGAGGTTGGAGTCACACCATGACCCTTACCCCTCACCCGACCGGGATACTCAGGAGCATCTAGTGCTCTACTAAGTACGCTCCCCTCACCGGTGGATACCGATTGCGACAAGGTCTCCTGTAATTCATTTACATTTCAATAATTATTAGTGGAGATAAAAAATCATTTATATATTAAAAAACATTTGATTTAATTAAAGACACAGTATTATACTTACACATTCAGTATAAACTCTCTGAACATCGGGATCGACAGCTTGATTCTTGCCCACACGAGCTTCCTTCCACAACACATGTACAGGAAGTGAAGTTTCCTCACTTTTAGTCTCCTCTAACTATGCATTGACACAAATGATAAAATCGTCAAATAAAACATGCACATTTAGACAATTAATTAAAACGTATTTCTATTTACTTACAATTTTATCCTCTAAGCGTGCATATCCCAAACGCCCTTTTTTGTATGGATACGCGGGTTTGGATGCTCTCGCACTATTCGTGGCACTCCTTTTCCGAAAATCTTCATCTCTTTGCTTTACAAACTCAGCCCAATCTTTTTCATCAATGAAGATCTCATACTTTTTTGGCCGTCCCGGTGCCTCTTCAAGAAAGTTTCCATCTTTATCCTTAAGATAGGTGTTTGTCAAAAAAGCGTTCCACCCTCTATATCTTTTGCCGGCCAAACTAAGTATGTAGCGTCTACGATCATCTGGTATCTCAAAAGTCCTCTGCAAAAAAACATACGCATAGTGTGTTAGTATAAGTAATTTAAACAATTTATCGTCAAGATAATAACAACAATTAGCCATATATGATATATACCTGAAGCTCGTCCCAAATCGCTTTTTTTTCGCATCCAACTCTTCGCTTTTCAGATTCCATTTAGCTACGGAGACCAGAATATGCATACGAACAAGTGTACCAATATAGCTTGTTAACTTTGCAGAATTAGGACCAATTGCTTGGTTTTCAGAATTCCAATCCAAATGGTATACTAATCCTTGGTCTCTATGTCGAATGATTCCCTTCATAATGGTGATGCCTCGTGCAACTTCTTTTGCTTCAGTATCAGGTGGAGCATTTGTATCCGGAGCATCTCTTTCTTGAGCATCTCTTTCTTGTGAGTTTTCTTGTGAGTTTTCAGGTGGAGCATCTCTATCCGGAGCCATTGAACCTGTATCAAACAAACTAAAGCACATTAGTACACTATTAATAAGCTAACAAACTATACAAGTCAAATGGAAGTCAAACCATGCATGTACAAGTAAATCGGAAACGAAATCGGTACAAATCAAAATAAGCGTCAAAAAAGAAAGTTGTCGGAATTGAACAAAATTTACATGGCTATGGTAAAACGTCCCCACGGACTCAAAAATAAAGTCGGTTTTTCGAAATTCAGACCCTAAGCCCGACTTTTGATTACGGGCAGAAGCAAAACCGATAAAAAAACAGTCCCGAAATGTAAAGATAAGTGCATGAGCAGCTCCGGAATCGTCAAAATAGTATAGTCACATGTAAAGAAGTCAACAAACGGATACATGGTTCAAAAGTTATGTACAAAACGAGAATATGCACCAAAATTGAATAAGTACTATACTATTGAATAAAACAATCGGTACAAATTGAATAAAGCAAATTAGTCGGAATATGTATACTATTACCTTTATCACTAACGTCTCTTTCTTTTCTTGGTAGGATTGTGTTCTACGCGTCTCTTAACAACGCGGGCGGTTGGATTGATCCAAATACCCTCATTATGATCATTTCTAGTACAAGATTCATTCTCATTTTGATCGTTTCTTGTACAAGATTCAATGCCAACACCAATATCACCTTGATCTTCAATGTTTTCATCAACTATTTTGTTAGATAAAAGCACTATAGACCATTTCGTACTTGTCGGATCATTGACATAAAACACTTGTTTAGCTTGAGAGGCTAGAATGAAAGGCTCATCTTTGTACCCTACCCTTTTGAGATCCACTTGCAAAAATCCTGACTTATCCATTCGTATGCCACTATTATTTTCAACCCACTTGCAACCAAATACAGGAATCTGAAACTTCGCGTAATCAAACACCAAAATGCGCTCGATAACCCCAAAATATGACAAATTTGCAAATTTCGGATTTAAGTCATTCGCACTTAATATGTGCATTGCTTCAGCTACCAAGGTAACACCACTATTTTGCATAGTACTTTTATCATCCTGTTCTTTGGTATAAAATGTGTATCCATTAATTGCGTATGCGCTATAAGAAAGCACAATTACACTTGGACCATAGGCTAAACATCTCAACCTTTCTGTTACTGAAGCAGGATCTGAACGATACTTTGAATAAATATGATCCCTAAACCACGGTATGAAACTTCGATTGTGCTCTCGTACTATCCAGTTCTCATTTCTATTTGGATTTAAATCTCGGAGAACAACCTTGTGCATTTCAACATACGGCTCAACCTCAATCTCATTGTGCAGAACATACATGTGCGCTTGATCCCGTTCGACCATTGATACTGTCACAACTTTATTTCCAATTAGCCTTTTTCCTTCTTTTTTTTCGACAATATGAGATTTGGAGAGTCCAATTGATTGAACATTTGACAGATATTCAGTACAAAACTCAACCGCTTCTTCAACAATGTATCGTTCGGCAATACAACCCTCCGGTCGACTTCTGTTTTTCACGTACCCTTTTAATATTTTCATATAACGTTCAGCAGGGTACATCCATCTCATATAAGCTGGTCCGCACAATTGTGTCTCTTTCACAAGATGAACGACTAGATGAACCATTATGTCAAAAAACGAGGGAGGAAAATACATTTCAAGATCACATAAAGTAACAACTATCTCTTTTTGCAATGTTGGTAAGATCGCGGGATCGACCACCTTACTGCAAATTGACCTGAAGAAGAAACACAGCTTAGTTATTGCGCTTCTTACTTTTTCTGGCAGAATAGAACGTATACCTATTGGTAAAAAGTGTTCCATTATAACATGGCAATCATGCGTCTTCAAACTCTTTAACTTGAGGTCTTTCATGGACACAAGTCTTCTAATATCTGAAGAGTAGCCTTCTGGAACTTTAACTTCACTGAGGAACTTACACAATGTTTTCTTCTCCTTTCTAGATAGAGTGTAAATAGCAGGTGGCAGATATGTTCGTTTTCCTTTCGTCACGGGTCCCAATTCAGTTCTCATTCCCATGTTTACCATGTCCTTCCTTATGTTGAGGCCATCCTTAGACTTTCCTTGTATATTGAGTAACGTACCTATGACGCTTTCAAATACATTTTTTCAATATGCATAACATCCAGGAAATGTCTTACGTACAACGACTTCCAATATGGAAGTTCAAAAAAAATTGACTTCTTCTTCCACCCACCCTTGATAAGTGAATGTGCAAAAGGCTTGCCAAACAGAGTGCTCACATCTTTCACCTTTTCAAAAATTTGATCACCTGACAAAAAAGGCGGGGCTGTACGATGTTCGGCCTTTCCATTGAATGCTTTTCTCCACCCACGGTAGTGATGATTAGAATTTAAGAATCTACGATGGCCGAGAAAGACATTCTTCTGACAAAGCTCCAATCGTGTCGTATCGGTTTCATCTTCACAAACAGG
This sequence comes from Vicia villosa, assembly GCF_029867415.1. Taxonomy (NCBI): domain Eukaryota; kingdom Viridiplantae; phylum Streptophyta; class Magnoliopsida; order Fabales; family Fabaceae; genus Vicia; species Vicia villosa. Next base: position 369,055 of record NW_026705615.1, on the reverse strand, counting down.
ACACGCCTTTTGACCTTTATTGATGTACTCAGATAGATTTTCGTATGCTGGAAAATCATTAATTGTTCCAAACAACATCGCCCTCAAGTTGAAACTTTCCTTCCTATACCCATCGTAAACCTCCACACCGTTCTCCCACAAAAACTTTAAATCTTCGATTAACGGTGCCAAGTATACGTCTATGTCATTCCCTGGTTGTTTAGGCCCAAAAATTAGCATAGATAACATCATGTACTTACGCTTCATACATAGCCACGGAGGTAGGTTATAAATCATAAGAATCATAGGCCATGTGCTATGCGAGATACTTTGAATACCATGCGGGTTCATTCCATCAGTAGACAATGACAACCGAAGGTTTCTTGCTTCTTTTCCAAATTCAGGATAATCAGTATCAACTTTCATCCATTGTGGTGAGTCTGCCGGATGTCGCAACTTTCCATCAATAATTCTTTCATCTGCATGCCAAGTCAAGTGTCTTGAATCGGTCTCACTACGATACATGCGTCTAAGTCTTGGAATTATAGGAAAATACCATAAGACTTTAGCAGGAGACAACTTTTTCTTATATCGAGGGGCACCACATTTAGGACACTCATTCAACGCTGCATACTCGTTTCGAAACAAAACGCAATCGTTTGGACATGCATGTATCTTATCATAGCTCATGCCAATAGAGGACAACATCTTTTTGGCTTCATACGTTCGATTGGGAAGAACATTATCCTTTGGTAGCATATCTTTCATAAGGGCTAATAACTCTGTGAAACTTTTATCCGACCATCCATTGTCCGCCTTTAAGTTGTACAACTTTAACACCGCAGACAATCTTGTGAATTTTGAACAACCATCATACAATGGTTTCTCTGCATCGCTTACCAACCTCTCAAACATTTTGGGACAATCCGCAAGATCTTCTTCAAGCGTTTCTGCAATCTCTTCGACTCGATCGCAATCGTATGTGTCTGTGCAATCGTCGTTTGAAGCATACTTCCTATTACAACTCGACTCAGCATTCCCGTTACTTTTCTCACCATGCATTGTCCAACATGTATAACTTCTATCAATTCCAAACCGTAGTAAATGGGATGCCAACTTATTCCCGTCAACCTTACCCCCATAACAGCAACCCAGGCAAGGACACGGCATTCGAAGCGGGTCTTCGGAGTGCGCAACCGCAAACTCAATGAATTCCCATACCCCTTTCTCGTACTCTTTCGACAATCGGTTTGAATTCATCCATGTCTTATCCATGTCTTAATTAAGCTAAACAAATGCTTCTTGGTTTCTCTATCAGGTACTAAGGAATTCTGTCAAGATAATAAATAGCTATCATCATAATAGAATACCTAATCAGAATACCTAATCAGAATACCCGATTTCTTAAAGAAGACATTACCTTATTTCAAGGTAATATAAGTCCACAAACCAAATAACTGGCTGAGAGACACTAAATTGATATTAAATAGAACCATAAACAATAAACTATAAGCAGAAAATAACAAACTATAAGCAAGAAGAAAGGGATAGTAACCTGAGTTAGACTTGATGTGGGAGATGGGTAGGTTTGAATCGGCGTTGTACAAGTAGAAACCAGAGACTTCAAAGTAACTGTAAAATTAAACACACACACACGATGCAGTTAAATAATATGATTAAAATTATAAAGTCCAAGACCATTTTATAATTAACCTACTTCTACAATACAAAATCCTAGAAATAAGAAAAAGGATAATATAACCAGTAAACCAAGAAATAAGAAAACTCAACATCACTGAACCAATCTGAACAGCATGTTAGAGATATTAACCAACAAGGAGTTCCACTGAACAATTTAATTTAAGCATTTAATTGAATATCTTATTGACAATGCATAGCACTGTCATTGTATCGGAGCTTGACAAGAGGTAATAAGTTCAAATTGTTCCACCCAAAAGCTTCTACTTAAATTATATTTGATAAACTACAAAACAATGTGATAAAAATAAGGCAGGTACCGTGAAAGAAGACGGCGGCGCTTTTCCGCGTTTGAAACGGCGAGGGGAGTGCAGGAAGAAGACGGTGGCTTTAGCTTCGTGAATGAAATCGGATTCTTCAAAGTAACTGTAAAATTAAATAAAAATATACCAAAACAAATCAATAGACCTCCAGTAGAATAATAATATGATTAAAATCATAAAGTCCAAGACATAATTATGCTACAAATAATAGTTCCTTGTTTTCCTTTTGACAGTTAAGGTCATTTACATTCCTTTTACATGAAATTCTGAAGTTCATGTTACTAGTTTTCTCCTTTTGAAACATAAAATTAAGCATAGTTGCATAGTAAAATAATAATGATAATGCAAAATTCTTATCACCAAACTATTTCTTAATTTAACATAACCTTGATAATAACAAAGATATGGGCAAGGTAAAATACAAATAGCCATAATCATATAGCTTACAGGTGGCGAAAACAAGAGGAAAAATTACTATATATTGCACCATTTGAAAGAAATCCTTTTTTATAGAATAATATCTTGCCATGAGAATATATATGTCAGTGATGCGTTTATCATCATTGAACTCAAAACTCAGCCAAAAATAAACCAATTAAGTAGAACAGTGATCTCATATTAAATAATATGCACGTAGTTAACCCAAGCAAGTTTTGAAATCCAAAACATCAGCAGAAACAGAATTCACAGTCCAACTATTAAAGAAAAACCTGAACACGTAGTTAACCGGTGCTAAAAATCCTAAAGTGCAATCGATTCGGTCCCAAGATTCAAATCTCTAAACTTAATAAAGAACACACAGTACAGGGGCTGATTTAAACAATCTCTAAACTTAATAAAGATCACACAGGATGAGAGAACCTTAATAGAACTTCAAAGAACATTGCAAATGAAACAAGAATGCACTGCACAAATTCTAACCAACCAAATCTCCCTAAACCCCTTTCCATCATACTATCAGTTAAAGGAAGCACTTTTTCCTGCTCAACAGAATCAGAATTTGTTAAAACCGGAACTGAATCTTCAATTGCCATAGCTATTTAAATTAAACTAAAATCAAAATCAAAATCAAAATCAAAATCCTAAGGTAGTACTTTCAATTGAATAAATACTAGAAGCCTAGAATTATGAACACATAGATCAAAATTGGTGTCTATAAATAGAGAAAATTCAACATCAACACACACCAAACATAACCTTAGCTGTGAGTTTCACTTCAACTACTACCAACGACTAAGGCGCTGAACGCGTGATGTGTCCAATTTTATATAGATTTCGTGAGATTTCCTTCAATTAATTTAACAACAACGTGCACAAAGCATGGTTGCTTTCAAATTTTTCAACTATCATAATCACAGTCAAACAAAAACTAGCAAAGAAAAACAAACTTTATATATATTATCATGATCTTGTGAGAAAACTTACATTGAGAAGATACGTCGAACACCTCGTCTGCAAGATTGAACACCTTTTCTGCGGTTTGAAACGGCGAGGGGAGTGCAGGAAGAAGACGGTGGCTTCAGCTTCGTGAATGAAATTGGATTCTTCTTTGAATTTGTGGTTAAGTTTTCTGGAATGAGCTTGAAATCGTGAGGGATTCTGAAATGTTAGTAGAAAGTTTAAGTTTTATGGGTTTTCTGGGCAGAGAATGAAAGAGGAATTAGGGATTCTGAAATATGAAACGCGCGTTAGAAAAATTGGTTTTTAAAAATTTTAATTTTAAAAAGGCTATGACAGCGCTTCTGAAAAGCGCCTTCGTAGCCAGGCCTTTACCAGCGCTTTTTGGGGAAAAAGCGCTCTTGTAGCCCACCCCCTATAGCAGCGCTTCTGAAAGCGCTTTCATAACCCACCTATAAGAACGCTTCTGAAAAGCGCTTTCGTAACCCCCCCTATACCAGCGCTTTTAGAAAGCGCTTTCATATCCCCCCCCTATACCAGCGCTTTTGGAAAGCGCTTTCGTACCCCCCCCCCCTATAAGAGCGCTTTTTTAGCGTGTTTTTAATTTTGTTTTTAGCGAAGCCTATACCAGCGCTTTTTCCTAAAAGCGCTTTCGTAGGGGTGCTGCTAAAAGACAAATTTGGTATAGTGATTCCACGGGGCTTTATAGGGGTGTTACAATACACATTAGAGAATGAAAGCCTTAAACCTTTCCCTACGCTACAAAAAAGTGCGGACAAGACGGACACGCCTGACCTATTTTCCACCCTTATCCGACGACTTGATTTGCATCAATTGACAGTTGCTCTTGGCCTTTATATTCGACACGCCCATTTCGAGGGATAGGACTAGCCCACAATGAGAGCTTCATTATATGCCTGATTGTTTCTAGCCTTTAATTCAAATTTCAACGACTACTCGATTTGTCCTTCCAATAATATCCTGGCACCATTTCCCTTTAAGTTAGATGCGCCATCTACTGATAGTGTCCACATGGGGGAGCCTCCTCATCTACTGGAGAACTGTATTCTGCCAGAAAATCAAATATTACTTATCATTTAATTCTTCCTATCGGTATATATTTGGTATCATAATCAAATAGTTCAACCGCCCAAGATATCATCCTTCCTGCTAAATTCAACTTCTTTAGGACCTGTCAAAAGGGATAGTTGGTTTTTACCATTGCCTAATGCCTTAGAAAGTAGGGTATGAGTTTGCTTGCCGTTATCACAACCACCAAAGCGAACCTCTCAATATTGTAGTACTTGTGCTCAACACCCTTAAACACCTACTCAAGAAATTTATAGATCGCTCAACTTTATCTCACTTCTATGAAAAATACATACAACAATGGTCGCGAAAGCCCTATAATAACAGTTGAACAACCATTGTTAGGTAGGGTGTAGTTGTAAGTGGGTTAATTACAATCACAGTCTATTTTCCGTGGTAGTAAACTGTATAGCGCACTACATACAACCACTATTGTATTAAACAACTGTTGTTGTATGTCTTTTAATAAATAAATAAATAAAAAGCAGCAGTAGAACAACAACAACAACAACAAGAACAAAAAAAAACAAGAAGAAGAAGAACAACAATAACAAGAAAAAGAGGAAGAAGAAGAAGAAGAACAACAAAAACAACAACAATAACAATAACAAAATAACAACAAAACAACAACAAGAACAACAATAATAACAACAAGAAAAAAAAGAACAAGAACAACAACAATAACAAAAAAAAAAAAAGAACAACAAGAACAAAAAAAAACAAGAACAAGAAGAAGAAGAACAACAATAACAAAAAAAAGAACAATAAGAACACAAAAAAAAAACAACAACAACAACAAGAAGAACAACAATAACAAAAAAAAGAAGAAGAAAAAGAAGAAAAAGAACAACAACAACAAAATAACAACAAAACAACAACAAGAACAACAATAATAACAAAAAGAAAAACAATAACAAGAACAACAACAGTAAAAAAAAAGAACAACAAGAACAAACATTTTTAACTTGAATCCATACTTTCCTTGTCTCATTCAAGTTGGAGAAGAGATGATGGAGTTCTAAAATTTTTTAATGAAAGAAATGATGTTTTCGAGTTTTGTTTATGGAAGAAATGATATTTTTGAGTTTGGTTTAGTGGAGAAATAGAGTGTCGTAAATGAAAGATGACGTTTGGAGGTAGAATATGAAGTTATTCTAAGTTGGAAGTTCATCTAAGTTTTAGGTTTCATGCGTATCACTAATGGTATAGTCTTGAGCGTTGATACTCACTAAATGGACTGCAAAGATTTGTTTAAGGACGATGAAGAAACTCAATAAACACGCTTATATTTCCCCATGACCCTGAGTGAATTTTCACCACAGTTAGAAGTTCCAAACATTGTGAAAAGTGGCTTAAAAATAAATAAAAAATGAAACTGTAGGAGTTAGGATTCGAACCCATGATCCAGAGTCACTTTTCACCACGGTTGGAACTTTCAACCGTAGTAGTAAAGTGGATAGTGTGCTACATACAACAAAGGCTGTATAAAACAATCATTGTTGTATGTCTTTTAATAAAATATAAAAAAATATAGTAGTAGAACTACAACAACAAGATTCAAACTCATGACCATGCGCCACCTTTTACCACGGTTGGAGCTTCCGACCGTGGTGAAAAATGGCTTAAAATTGAAAATAAAAAGAAAGCGCCTAATTGAATAATTTCTACCACGGTGGATCCTTTGGCTGTGGTAACATGGGCATTGTTGTGTATCTTTTTTGTAGTAGTGTTTGTCTCTTAGACGAGCATCAAACTCACCACACGGTTAGTAATAGACAAATCGAGGTATAAGGGTGAACCTATTATTGGGCGTGTCAAGATGGGCGGCGTTACAAGAAAGGCCTTACAGTTTGAGAATACCTCCTCGCATTCGCTCGCCCACTCGAACTTCTCCCATTTCTTAAGAGTGACAAAGAAATAAAAAGCTTGTCATCTGCACAAGAAATGAAATGAGATTGGGCACCAAAAAACCTCTTTAATGTTGGAAGGACTCCTCATGTCATGATGAACCATCACTTATTTGGATTTGCCTTTATACCTCTCTTGGTTAACATTAAACCTAGAAATTTGCCTGCTTGTACGCCAAAGGAGCACTTAGTGGGATTTAGACGCATGTTTTAGCTCTTAACTGACTCTAGAATATCTTTCAAGTCTCCTGTGTGGCTCTTCCTTTATGAGGTCTTTAATATCATGTCATCAATGTAGACTTTCAGGTTGAAGCCTATTTGTCTCGACAATGCCGCATCCACGAGTCTTTGATAGGTGACGCCTGCATTCTTAAACCCAAACGACATGACATTGTAGTAATCGTTGTTGTGACTGGACATAAATGTCGTCTTGGGCGCATTCACATGACCTATTTTGATCTGATTGTATCTAGAATAGACGTTCATAAAACTCAATATTTAGTAGCATGAGAATCCGCCAATCAGACGACTATTTTTATCTCCTCTCATCTAATCATTTCATCCTAGGAACTTCGCACATTCTTTCACTTCTCCCCAACCTTTTCATGCACCACCAACTTCCAAACTTTGTTTGACATCTTGATGAAAAAAAAGTAGAAAATAGAAATAAAAGAAAGGACAAAGTTAATAAGAACAATTCTCCCACAAAGACCGACATGTATATCTATTTTTCCACAAGCCCAAACACTTCCACAAATTTTTTAATATCGGTTGCCATGTTGAGACCTTCCTCAGATATGATCCTAGTGATAAGCACCTCGTTATAACTACCATCAAGGAGTTGACTACCTTTTAGGAAAGTTGACTGACTTGAGAACATTGTGGATCCCATTACCTTTATCAATCTCTCTACCAACACCTTTGCAACTAGCTTAAATAGACATTTAATTAATAAAATCCATCTGATCTCACCAATGTTTGAGGGCTTTTCACTTTAGAAATCAAATTAAGCAATAAAATAGAATATAATACATTTTGACAATATCGCCTTCCCAAAGAATTGAATTTCTATCATTCAATAAATTGAGCAATGATTCAATTAATTTATTCATTCACAGGGACCACGTTTGACTAACTAAAATCAATACTATATATAGTTAAATTTGCTTTCTTGTATTTCTCTATTTATGTACATATATATAGTTAAATATGCTTTCTTGTATTTCTCTATTTATGTACATATGTATAAGTATATGAACATAAGTATGAAATACACCATCTCAATATTTCATTAATTCAGTTCAGTTAGTAGTTGCAGAGACATCCGATTATATTGCAGAGACATACGATTATATGTGTACATATCGTTTATTCAGTTCAGTTAGTAGTTGCAGAGGCAGCCGATTGCGGTGTCTATGGACTATTATGCTACTAACTAAGATAAAAGGTTGACAAGACAAAATAGAACTGAGTCCACTCATGAATCTTGTCCCTCCAATACATATGGACTAGATTATCCCTTTTACGTAGCCAAATGAACTCCACAAGCTACATTCACTCATTGCTGTAATACATGGGCCCTTACAACTAGATAAAATCGTATCATATAATCATCAATTAATATTTTCCACTCTCTTTCTACAATCAATATTCCTTTCCCAACATGTGAAAAAGAGCACAAACACAGGTAAGGAGAACTGGTTTGAATTCTTGCTCAAAATGAGCCAGTGTGTTCCTAGCTGGGAAGTTGACGAAAATCCACAATCCCATGCAAGATCAGCCTCTCTTCGCTCCAACTCTAATTCAACTGCCCCTCATGATGTTCCCATGTCAGTTCTCTCTCTTTAAATTTTGTTAAATTTTTTTGTGAAATTGCAACACGATATTATAGACTCTCTATGCATTCTTCGATCGACAGTGATATTATCTGGATTTTTACTGATACTTTAAAGCAGTAACAAAATTACTCGGCCGTGATTTTGTCAAATTCACTGTGAATCTAGACATGTAAACTAATATGTTGAAAATTGCTTCAAAGGTTTAGAAAGTTGACTTAAAAGAATATAAAATTATTCTGATGATAAATTTTGTGTTGTTTTGTGAATTCAGGTTGGACTATGATGTTGCAGAACTGACATGGGAAAATGGACAAATTTCTATGCATGGTTTAGGGTTACCAAGAGTGCCGGTTAAACCGGTAGCAACCACGCCATCCAAGGAAACATGGGAAAAGCCTCGTGGTAGCGGCACCTTGGAGTCCATAGTGAACCAAGCCACTAGCTTTCCACACCACGGTAAAGCACCGTTTCTAACTGCGGGTGGTGGCGTCTATGGGAACATGTTAGTCCCATGGCTTGACCCTCAACGAGCTGCGGCCATTGCTGCAGCCACGGCCACAACTAATGGCATGGTTGTGGACGCGTTGGTTCCCTGCCCCAATCTTAAGAAGGAGCAGAGACTACATGCACGAGATCCAATTCCTATGAGAGGTATTGGATCATGCATGGTCGGTGGTCCCACTCCCGTGGGGTCTTGTAGCGTTGTTGGGGCTACAGCGCAGGAGGAAGGCGGGATCTTTGCTTCGGCAAAGCGTGGAAGAGTGACAGCACACATGGCGGGGAGTGGAAGGGATCAGAGTATGAATAACAGTGTGACGTTTGGGAGCCAAAGCCAACAAGTGACATTAGATACATATGACAGGGAATTTGGCGTGACTGCTGGGTTCACTTCAACTTCAATAGCATCCATGGATAACACCAGCTCTGATAAGCAGTGCACCAGAACCACAACCGTAGATGACCATGATTCTGTTTGCCACAGTAGACCAACTGTAAGATTCTCACTCACATAATGGTGCTTTATGTATGCATGAATGATAGATGAATGACTAATATCAAACCCATGATTTTAAAATATTATGTTATTTTACCTTTATAATTGCGGCCATAATATTAGTGATGCCGCAGTATGTAAACAAACTCTGGAACAACTTCGCACCGTAATTGCGATGTGAACGTAAATCAAATGTATTAAGGAGTTGATCTCTCGGTGAAGACTTGAAACTTGAAAGTGTACTCCTTAAAATATTAAGTTTTTAGTCTGCTCGGTGCTATCAATTCCTGTATTGAAGCCGGTCATACAAAACTTTAGGCTGACTTTATATAACTGTGCTAATGGCGGCGTATTTACGTCGAAGTAACCACAATTAACTATAACCGCATCTGCGACGACAACAACCATAAGTTATTAGGTTATACTTTTATCTCTAAAGTGATTTTTATTCTCCTTTTTTATTTGGCATCTTGTTTGACAGCCTTAGTCTTTTTAACTAGCTAATTTAAGAAAGAAAAAAGTCAACATAAAGTCTTTTTAATTAGCTTTTATAAAGTTTTCACTTCACATGTCCAAATACTTTTTAATGTTAATATAATTATTTGTGATTTTTATAGAGGAATGATGCTGACGAGGATGATAAAAAGAGAGAAAATCGAAAATCGTCAGTCTCCACCAAAAGAAGCAGAGCTGCCGCTATACACAACCAATCCGAAAGAGTCAGTGATAATATATAGATCATATATAAATCAGATATAATAATTATTATTAATTTTTTTTATAAAATCAATAAATGGTTGTTGATTGTTCTGTTTTATTATTGGAATTTCAGAAAAGGAGGGATAAGATAAACCAAAGAATGAAGACATTGCAAAAGTTGGTCCCAAATTCCAGCAAGGTATATAAAAAGTTTAATGAATTATTAGTAAGAACTATATAACTAGTGGTTTTTGACAAGCCAACAATGATATATATGAGCCAATTATTTGGTATCTTATGGTCCCAAATTCAAATCAGTTTCTTTAGATAGATGCAATAATGATGTAACATTTTTTTGCTCAATCACTTTCCAACCCTTCAACTTGCGGTCCCGTGATGATTCTGCACTAAAAATCTAACTTCACATTATAATAATTTTTGTTTTCTTCTTCTTGGGATCTTCCCAAATGCAAATTATTTAAGATTTATTATTTTCTGTATATTTTTTTATATTAATAAAAAAATTTCCTCTATATATTTTTGGTACTTTTTTTCTTGAATGCATGATTAAAGTTGTACATTTGGACCACTTTAGATTTGGAGTTTCTTGCTCTGGATTTTACTTGACCTGACACATGTTATAATTGAGTATTTGAACATCAAACTAATTTCTTTCTATATTGTACTACCTTTCCGTACCATATATGTTCAAACATGAGTATAAAATTATTCAAAAAGTTTTGTCAAAAAATATATATATAAAAAAGTATTTCATAGTTTGATATCTAATTAAGTAATTAACTTTTAATTACATTTAAATAATAATGATAAACCATTTTAGTACATTGTTAATTTAAACAGTATTACATAAAAAATATTATCATATTATTATTATCCATATAACTTTTATGATGTGGTGACTTTTATGGTCATGAAAATTTTCCAATCATATGGCTGTTGTGCATTGTTTTCAGCCATATATATGACTATATAAGTCCACACAAACTTAATCCTACTACTTGTTGTGACACTTTGACACATTTGGTTGTTTGGTGAGGAAACACTCAACTACTCATATAAATCCTTTTTTTTTTCAATGGTAGGGTCTTATGTTTTTAGTGACATAAATACAGAAACAATTACATTTTGGACACACCCAAAATAGAGGGTACAGAAAAGATATAGATGAGAGGAAAAAAATAAACTTCAATCCTTATAGCAAAAAATATTAGCATCTGGTGTCACGTCTTTATGTATATTCAGATACTTGGTGAATTCAGGAGTTGAACTCACTTAAATTTTTATAATAAAAAATATGTAAGATTTTTGTATTTATATTAATTAAATAAAAATTTTGGACTCATTTATGATTATAGATATTATGTTTTCATCTTATATGATGTAAAAAATATGAAGTTGATTTAATTTTTTAACAGACTGATAAGGCTTCAATGTTGGATGAGGTGATAGAATATCTTAAACAATTGCAAGCACAAGTGAACATGGTGAATAGATTCAGCATGTCATCTATGATGATGCCGATGACCATGCAGCAACAACTTCAAATGTCGATGATGAATCCAATGGGCATGGGAATGGGGCCGATGGGCATGGCGGGGATGGGAATGGGCATGGCTGGGATGGGGATGGGCATGGATATGAACCCTATGAATCGAGCTAACATCCCTGGGATGCCTCCAGTCCTCCATCCTTCAGCATTCATGCCTATGCCTGCATGGGATGCCGCTGCCGCCACCGCCACTGACCGACTTCAAGGGCCTCCGACAGCGGGGATGGCTGACCCTATGTCAACATTTTTTGGATGCCAATCACAGGTGAATTATAAACAGCATTTTATTCGATAATTATTTGTTTTTTTTAAACATGTAGACGAAATAGTAACCACCACTAAAAATTCATATACATAACTCTTAGTGAGTGCCAGAATTTGAAGTCTGACTCTTAGTTAGTGCCAGAATTTGAACTCTGACGATGATGTTTGACGTAGGATTTGCAGAGGCCTTTTATATAATTTTATTCATTATTAATGTGAAAAACAAAATGAAATTTCTGATAATGATCAAAAGCAACTAGGTTTTGCTGAACTGGCTGTAGATAAGAGTGTACCATAGGGTCAAATCCAATTCATTATGTGATTAATATATTGTCTTTTGGTCTGTTGGGACCTGGGATATTGACAAAGTTCTCTTTGTAATAATTCGTTGAAATGTCAATAAGCACAAATTGGTTGGTCCAAGAGTTTAAAAATTGGTTGTGTATGGAGAAAAAAGTTATATACTAAAATACTATGATATAAATACTAATGAAGAAATTATAAATTGTGTGCAGCCCATGACAATGGAGGCCTATAGTAGGATTGCTGCCATGTATCAGCAGATGCAGCAACAACCTCCAGCACCAGGTTCAAAGACTTGAGCTACAAGTTAGTGTTTTGTTGGTGTTAATTAGCAGCAACAAGAATATATAATCTGTATTTATTTTTTTGTGAGAAACTAAAATGTATATTTGCTCCAACAAAAGTTATTATGAGAATAAATATACTGCCTTATCTTGGGGTGTACAACTTATAAAGATTAATCTGATGGCTTTCTTTGTTGTTTTTTTACCTTCCCTTCTCTCTTGGGCGTTTCAATAAGAAACTTCTTAGTATTTTAAACAAAGATGTTAGCTTATAATGTAGTTGGATAATGCAGAAGATATTACTTAATAGGTAAAAGCCAATAGGTAATATAACATTTAATGTAAGATTCTTTGGAGCAAATAATATGTTGCATCACTCTCACATTAGTTGACTTTAAATGAGCTATAATTGTTCCATTTATAATTGTTAAAAATCTGTTGGGATAAATTAAAATTGATTAGTATTAATAATGTATTAATTGTATTGATTATATTACTTGATTGGTACAACGTTGTAAAAAAAAAAATTATAAATATAGGGTCATGCTAACGAGTGCCCCCGGGATTAGTTAAGCATTCCAAATAAAGAAATTATTCTAGATCAATGCATTGAATAAACATAATATTCTTTAGAAAAATTAATTATTTATGTTTTCAATGCATTGAATACATATATTTTAGGTATTTAACTTATATTTTTAATCTATTAAACAATATTTTACTTACCTTTTTAATCTCTTAACCAGTGTCCACAGGGCACTCGTTAACATTACCCATAAATATATACTCAGTATGATTTCATTGGATACACAATATTATATAGAAAATACAACTCTAATATGCATGATTTTAGAAGTTAAGGGTTTCATGATACATTTCTTTATATTTCAGTAACTTTTCTATTCACAATAAACACTGCTACTAGTCTGAAGCCACCCACTAGTTCGCAACCCTTGGCAAACCTGTCGATTGAAGTTGGTCCCTAATCGACGCCGTACGCGATTCCAACGTCCAGGCGCGTGAGCTCCGCGCGCTACGTCAAATCTAGATTTTTAGCATATTTTTGCCTGTTTCATCGTTTGTCATGATTGTCATTGTCCTTCCTACCACTAAGCAGCCATGTTGGCAGGTATTTCAACAACCAACTCTCATGGGAGATCACTCTGCCAGCCACCGATTCCACTACTTTTACCAAATTTCTACACATATCGTGCGAGAAACTAACCGAGATAACCAATTACAACAAATGGGGTTATGTTGTCAACCATGGTTTCAAGGTCAAGAACTTGAAGGTCATTTGACCAAACAATCGAAAGATATTGCGATCGTCCATCACACTAAACGCAAGCAAGTCGATGCATCTATATGCACCTAATATCCAAGTGCAATACCAACTCTTTACCACTTGCTATAAGGTTTGGGAAAAGACTAAGAAAGGTTTCGCCAACAATGTACATCGTTTCTACAATGTCGTTCTTAGCCTTAACTCTTTGAAATTGGAGAATATAGATATGCAAGATTCTCTTAGTAAGCTTGATTCTTTGATGACTAATTTTTCATCTCCAATGCCTTTTACAACTGATGCAACAATTCATGTTAAACAAGTTAGCAAGTTTTTTGTGATCATGACACTTATCAGGCTACCACCAGAACTTGATTCCGTACGTAATAAGATTTTATTGCGATCCATTGTTCTTGAGTATGACTTCGTCTGTGAACAAATGTTGCGCTTGGCTACACCTTACGCTTTTGAACCTGGCTCTTTTCCATCTCCCACTGAATCATTTACTCTTACCATGTTCCTGGTGAACGGAACTGGGGACCTGAATCATTTACTCTTACCATGTTCGTAGTAACTTGAATTTCTGAGAAACCACAATCAGTTTTTTGTTGAGGAGACAAAGTCTTTAATCGTGCAAAATAAATCCACTTCTAATTTAGGATTTGCTGATCCACGTAATTACATCTGCCGGAGACAAAGTTCAATCCAAGATGAAGTTGGAAAGAGACATCTAAATAAGACACTTCCCAATGAGGAACAAGCTCAAATGGGGGTTTATCCTATCTTTAGATAGATGAATAAGCTAAAATAAGATATTCCCATGAGGAACAAACTCTCTGGAGAAACACAAAAACTATGGGTCTTTCTACCTAAAGTTGATGCTTAAATGGAGGGAGTAAAGACATCGCTTGGGGAGTAATCATAACAAAGTCTCTCATATCAAAAGGATGCAAACATTGTGCATGTATGCAAAGAAAATATAAATGGATGAATGGATGCTATGTGTATGCTAACAAAACAGACATATAATAGAAACGACCACATTGGGGAATGACAATGTCGAGGTATAACCAGATACTCGAAGGATCGTTAGTCACATCTTCTGTTGAGGTAAAATTTGCTGGGAGAGATCACTCTTCAAATCAATCTTCATTATCAACAGGATTCATTCCAAGAAGAAAACCTGTTAAAAAGGGAATACATTCCGAGAAGAAAACCTGCCTTTGGCTGGAGACAACTTGTGTCAAGATTTAGCTGTTTCACGGGGATAATGATCTGTTAGTGCTTAGTTTATCACTTTGAGAACTAACCTCCTCGAGAACCAAGGCCAACATCTCCATTTGTATCCACAAGTTTTAAGAAAGCGTTTTATCTTTTTATTTCTGAAAGCATGGTTTTAACTTTGTTTAAAATATTTTAATTCTTAAAGTAATCTTGTAAGATAGAATAAAAGATAAGAATTCCAAGAAATGAGATAAGGCTCAAATTTTAGTAATGGAGGTAGTCTGCGAACGGCATGACTCCATGGAATATTACAAAGTTTAGAAAATGGTAACTGTTAGGGACCAAATAGTACTAAAATTCATATATTGTTTTTGGTCCCTTTAACCAATTTTCATTCAATTCTCACAATTTTATTCACACAATTTAGTAAATATGCAATTATGTTGGTTTTAAATTTATTTGAGTAGTTATTTCACTTGTTTTTTAGTTGTGTAGATGTTATTGAAGAGTTTTGAAGATCATAGGCAATTAAGGTGAAGATCAAAGAAGACCTTGAAGAATATGAAAACTTGGAAAAGCAAAGAAGTGTTTATTCATCCAGCTCGCGCCGCGTCCAGCCTTGGTGGCGCGAACTGCTAAATTTCAAATCAAGCTTAATCTTGAATTATTTCTGATGTGGAAAAATCTAATCAGTACGTGCCGCATACTCAGTTTGCGCCATGAATGCGGCGTATCAGCAATACCAATTTTAAGTGACTTGCCACTTGTCATGAAAGGATGTCTTATCTCTTCTTTTTTTTTGGCGAAAGTTAGTACGAATTTTGGTACTTTTGAAAGATAGAAAACAGAATAAAAGAGGGTCTTATCATGAGTTACCAACACACATTTTAGCTTAGGGTTTTAGAGAGAAGATTTTCATCTTTGTGAGAGAACTTGATATCCATTGCTTCTTCTCCATTCCTTGTGCTTTCAACCATGGTGATGAGTAGCTAAATCCAATTTTGACAAGATTGGAGGTAGTAACTATCTTTATTGACTATGTATTCTCTTTAACTCTTTTATGTGAACTTCATTGTTATTGAAATAGATTGACGTTTTTGTTCTATATTTCATATTTAGATTTGGATTATAGTTGAGAAATATATTTCAAGTCTTAACCTAAAACATTCTCTCAAGTGGTGGATAAATCGTAGAGATAGGTTTATACACTACTTTTCTATTTGTATCAAACATTAAGGATTAGTATATTGATAGTTAGATGGAGAGATCGTTTAAGGATTGATATACTAATTATCACAATTTCATTTAAATATAAATGTTGTTGAGAGGATACTAAAACATTTTCATAACTTTTGAAGTCACATATTGGTTGCTAAAGTCACATAGGAGATAAGGATAGTGAAACCTAAAACCAATCTTGTCATTCTTTTATATTTGAAACAAGTCTTATTTTATTGCCTTATAATCATTTTGATTAGAACAATAGCGATTCAAACCAAAACAACTTTGTTACCTTTTGAACTTAAAATAATAGTAACTATAGAACGGCGGTAATATCACTCAATCTTTGTGGATATGATACAAAAATATTTGCCTTGAATATACTAATTCAACAAATTGGTGTCGTTGCCAAGGATTTGCGTTTGATATTACACGCATTGCAATAGTTCATTGTTTTGAGTTTGTTACTTTATTCTTAATTATCTTGTGTTTCACTTGGTTTTCTAGTTTTGTAGATTCTTGTGTATGCGAGAAAAAGCTACCGCAGAGCAATTTCAATTCGTTCCTGAAATTGAAAGAACACTCCGGAAGCTCAATAGTAAGACACGGAGAAGAAGGAAATTGGCCAAAGAGAAGCGACAAAGAGAAGAGGCATCTACTTCTTCACACAATCAAATTGAAGAATCAGTTGTAGATACTTTCGAAGGACACATGGCATGTGTTATTCTAGCCGAGATGTCCGCTAATAGTCCAAGGTGTACCGCTCAATTTGCACATAATGCCCAAGGTGGAGGAAATACGGAGATGAAGACCAGAATCCTTCAACTTCTTTATGCAAATCCATTCACCGGAATGGATCATGAGGATCCATTTGCACATCTCACAAAATTTTATGAGATTGCGGGTGCTACGAGAGTAGATGCGGCGGGTGAAGAAGCATTACTCAAGAGATTGTTTCCACATTCATTAATTGGAAAGGCTAAAGAGTGGTATCTTGATCAAATACCAAGGGTGATGACGAATTGGAATTTATTGGAAGAAAAAATTTTAGAACGATATTTTCCTCAATCCCGATTCATGGAAGCTAAAACGACAATTGCGGTATTCACTCAAGGAAGCAACGAGTCTCTTAATGAAGCTTGGGAAAGATTTAAGTCAATGTTAATAAAGTGCAAGGGCCATGGTGTAACACGGTGGGAGAACTGACTTTTAGAAATGTTGCGGATAGCAAGAGTCGCCACCAACTTTTATTTTATCCAATTTATAGAAAGGCTAAAAGAACAGAAAAGACCTTTTAAAAGACTTTGAGTTCGGGAGATAAGTTATACAAAGGGAAGGTGTAAGCACCCTTTGTATCCATGGTTATCCATGGGCTCTTAATTTCTAAGCTCACTTTTTATTTTCAAAATGTTTGAAGTGTCGTGTGTGAATAGAAAATGTTTGAATAAGGACTTTAGCTTGTAAGTAAGCGTAGCCTTTTTTATTTGATTTGAAAAGGGGTGTGAAAAGAAATTTCGTATTTTTTCGAATGTTGAGTAAGCAATTAAGAGCACCTACCCTAAGTTAGTCTTTCTCGTTCTTTGAGTCTTTGATTTGAAAGGGCTATCCATACCATAAGGAGGGCAGATAGTCCTTTCATTGGATTTGAAAAAGGGTCATCGGAGTTATCGTTCGCCATAAGACTGACCCTACTATAAAGAGGGCAGGTAATTTAGGGAAGGATAGAATAGTCATTTTAGGCAACAGGCAAGGATACCTTAGCAATTGGGACAATCATCATTTACCGAGGCAACTTCGAGGGACAAAATCATTTACTGTTAAGGCAACTTCGAAGGGACTATGATCTTATGATGATGAACTGAGAGTACCATTTGTTTTGCTTAGGTATCCTCGGAATCGAGGGACTTGACTATTTTAGAATCGTAATTAAAAGTCAACAGGCAGCATAAGAAGGGTTACCCTAAAGGTGTGTGTGTGGCACAATCATGTGATTAAATTCAGATATATTATCTTGTAATTAGTGATCTAATTCAATTAACAAGGCTTGCACTCCCTAGGATTACTAACCACGCAGAAAAAATAAAGGCAGAATTAAAAGTTCCTACGCTATTACAATAAACACCTGTGGGAAGAAAAATAAAGGCAGCAAAATAAAATCCTAAATCTATTACAATAAACACCTGCAGAGGCAAAATAATAGAAACCTTAAGCTATTACAAGGCTTTGAGGCAGATACAGAAATTAGGCAAATGAATAAAATAAACATAATAAAAGGCAAACCGCAAATGGGGAACAAGTTAACCATATTTAATAGAATAAATAAGGCAAGGCAAAAAGACGAATGAAAATAAAAAGGCAAAAAATAAAGGGAAATTAAAAGGTTTTTGAAAACAACAGGACGAACCCTAATTTTAAAACATATATAATAAAAAGGGTTAGTAAAAACAGTGATTAATAATCATGATGAAAAATAGTTAGCCAAAAATAAAATCAGGGTTTGAAAACCTAAAAATAATTAATTAACCTAAAATTAAATTAATTAGCCTAAAAATAATTATTAGCCTAAAATTAATTAATTAGCCTAAATTAATTATTAGCCTAAAAGTAAATTAGTTAGCCTAAAAATAAAGAATGTGATAAAATCCTAACCCTAATTCATGAAAATGGACAACATCTACCTCTTATATATTTTAGGGTTAATGGTTAAAAAAGAGATTTTACCAAGGTTTTCAAGGGCAATGAAGCAAACAAATAAGTGAAAGAAAGAATTGACACCTGTTCCCTTTGGCCAAAGGAGGTACCTGCAAAAAATAAAATAATAATAAGAATAAGAATATTAGTAATAGTAATAATAATAACACAAGAAAAAAATTGGGGTTTAGCAAATTAAATTATGAACAAAATTACGAATAACCTTGATTTGGCCAAATACCAAAAGGTTTTTGGCCAAATATGAATAACCTTGATTTGGCCAAATACCAAAAGGTTTTTGGCCAAAAAAGCTATTGGGGTACCATCCACTTGGTCAATCCATAGAAAACCTGTTCATAAACCAACGCAATGTTACGGTTAAGAAAACAAATGAAAAAATAGAAAGTGATTAAAATAAAATCAAAAAAATATCAAAACCTGATTATAAATCAAATAAAATAAGAACACGAAACTACAATTTTTTTTAGATTTTCTTGAAAATATGAAAATAGAAATTAAATCAAATAAAATAGAAAAAAGAGGAATTTGCAATTTTGAGGGTCGAAATCCTTTGGAATTCTATTCTAGAGGAGTATTGTTCTACGATTGTTTTCTGAACTTCTTGAAAAAATTCGGAGCAAATCGA
The DNA here is from genome assembly GCF_029867415.1 of Vicia villosa. Classification (NCBI taxonomy): domain Eukaryota; kingdom Viridiplantae; phylum Streptophyta; class Magnoliopsida; order Fabales; family Fabaceae; genus Vicia; species Vicia villosa. The sequence continues at coordinate 349,645 of NW_026705615.1, read as the reverse complement.
AACGGTAGTTTCAGATATCGACTGATAGGCTGGAAAATTTATTATTGTGCTGCAACCGGAATTACAACCCTGAAGAAGGAGAAGTAGGAGAAAATATTTTTTGTGTTTGTGAGGAGAGAGAGAGTCGGAGTAAGGGTTAGAATTGTTAGTCCCTAATGTATAAAAAATATTAGTATTTATAAGGAAAATATTAGGTTAAAAAACAATGGGCTTGGACTCTAAAAAAGATTTAATTAGTAATAAAAATAAAATTCTAATAACTATTAATTATAATACTAAATAATAATAATAGCTAACTAACTATAATATAACTAGAAATAAAAATATAAAACTAATAATAACTGAATTAAAACTATAATAATAATAATAAAACATCTATATGATTTAATGCTTAAAATTTAAAAAAAAAAAAAAAGAACTTCTAAAAACGATATATATTTTTTGTAATTTTTGAAAATATAAACTAAAAGGAGTATAAAAATTAAAATTTAAAAAAAAAAGATGTTTTAAACTTCCTGATAAAAAAGAAGAAAATTATAACTAAAGAAGTTAAAAAAATAATAAAAAATAGAAAAAAAGTTAGAAAATAAAATAAAGGTTAGAAGTGAGATTCGAACCCGAGACCTTTCGGTCAAGCTTCTTTTTCCCTCAAATTCTTACCGATTGCACTACATCAATTATTTGAAATAAAATGACATAGACAATTATAAGAGGCAAATTTTGGGGTATGACACATGGTTTTGAAGAACTCGCTCAAATCCACTTATTCCGAAATGGACTCCAACCGGTGCACAAAACACTTTTGGATGCTACTGCGGGTGGCTCTCTTATGCCTAAAAGTGCGGAGGCAGCAATAACCATTATTGACTGAATGGCACTAAATGCCCATCAAAGTCAACATGATCGTAATACTTCTCAAAAGAAACCGGGAGTTCTTGAATTTTAGCTCAAATGAAAAGTATTGAGTCTCAAAAAATGATGGTGCAACAAAAATTTGGATCACCAAAAAATATGGTGGATCTGTCAGAAATTACTCAAAGAAAAAACGGAATACGTCATATCCCGTTTTTGCCCCTTTACTATTTTCATCTGATGCATATTTTTCAATCTTTGAAAAGCAAAAATATAAAGATAGGCAAAAATATAAAAGCCAATAATGTTGCATTTTTTTCTTTTAATCATTCATTTCATTTTTATCTAAAAAAATCATAAAAATATGTAGCTTATCATTGATTCATTTGCATTTTATTTCATCAAGAAAATATACAGTTATATTCATTTACACTTTATCGTTTGATTTTACAATTAATAATATTTGTATTCATTTAATTTAAACTCAATTTAAATTTTAAGTTAAATTTTTATTAAAGTTTAGAATCAATTGTTTTGTCATTTCTTTTTTTTATTTCTATAAGGTGCAAATAATTAGACAATTGCAAAGCCCATTTGATTTTTTATTTTTATAAGGTGCAAATAACTAGACAATTGCAAAGTCCGTTTGATTTTTTTATTGGGTTAATGAACTTTTTCGTCCCTTTAATTATTTCAGGTTTCGTTTTTAGTCCCTCCAAAATTTTCCTTCAAGAAATCGTCCTTTCAAAATTTTTTTCGAACTATTGGTTCCTAACGTCAAATTTCGTAGCTAATCGGTGGATAAAGTCGTAGCTAATCTCTAGCAAATTTGACGTTAGGGACCAATAGTTTAGACGAAAAATTTTGAAGGGACGATTTCTCAAAGGAAAATTTTGGAGGGACTAAAAACGAAATCTGCAATATTTAGAGGGACCAAAATGTTCATTAACCCTTTTTTATTTCTATCCGCTGGCATATTGGCAGGAGATCAGTGGCATGGTCATCCTCGACCTGCTGGTTCTCCAAGATCTCCTCATATGTTGGCCTATGAGCTCTGGGAACGTCTCATCAGAGGATGTGACACTCGATAGAAACATGTCACGTAACCCTCTACACAATGCCACTCCTGGGTGGCCTGCATGCGAAGATACTTCTCTGGGACCAAATGATGCTCCCAGTACTCAAATATGGCAGTGAGCTCCACTCGGGTAATTATGTCGAGAGCAGCCTCATATGGTGACCTCGGTATCATCTGCAGATGTCCAAACTACCGCATGCACCGCTCCGGCAGATACCTCACCATGGTGTTGGCCCCGCAAGCCAGACATCCAGAGTATAACGCGACGCGGTCAAATGGGACAACATCAGTGTAGTCACTCAATGGCGTCCAACGAATGTCATCATGAGCTGTGCGGTCGAGGTACCCGCGATATGGTCCCAGTGCATTGTTCCTGTTGTGGCGGTAAAGCGGCAAGCGACAAAAGTTTTGGAAATATTTATCCGGGAATTTATCGTGTCCACAGAGATTAGTGCTACTGAACTGCCGTTCGACGGATTCTTAGTTCTTGAGTTTGGGTTAAATGGGTTTAGACGGTAAATGCAAAAATTTAACTTATGAACACAAAATAATTTCATTAGTCGGACAATAGAGACTCTCGAGATTTGAAACTCATATACCCATTAAATACTTAAACTTACTACTCAGTTGAAATCAACCTAAACTACAAATCAACATCATCACGTATCGCTCACACGGAGGTTATGTCTAACGCAAAGTGAGACAACGATCGTATTACTCGCGTCGACGATCTCTCAGCACAATACGAGCAACACGGAAGCATTAAGAACCGACACTAAAGTGAATACCAAGTTCAAATCTATATCTAGAGTTAAAACTCAATAAATGTTCTTCCTAAACCCGGATTCAAATCATCCATGTCTGAAACAATCCAAACCCACATAGAGAAAGCAATCACTAATGAAGATTTGTAATGAAAGCATTAAACAACACCATGAGCAATAAATATACATATAGACAAAGCATACTTACAACAAAACCCCATCATAAATGGTTACAAAGAGAAGAGGAAGAGAAGAAAACCCAATTTCTCGCGGTGTCAAACACGATCCACTAAGCTCCCGACTCCGGATCATCCATGAGCAAGCCATAAATGTTGTTTTATAAGCTCTAATGTACAAAAAATGAAGGTGATGACTTTGGAACAAATACCCCAAAACCATAACCTAAAAAATCTGTTTTTCACCTATTTATGCAATTTTTGGTTATGGTACAGCGTGCGTCACGCGCAGAAGCTCGCATCGCGCGCTGACTGCTGTTATGAAAAATCAGCATTTAGTGTTTTGGCCATAACTTGAGAACCGTAACTCCGATTTGCGCCCGGTTCGAAGCGTTGGAAAGCTTATTCAATTTCCCATCTAAAAATGACATCATATCAACCAAATTGGTGATTTATTATTCTTTGGTTTTGAGATTTATTCGCCGAATGAATTGATTCCGCCGCTCAAAATCGCGCGTTTGAAGCCGTGTCTTCGCCACGTTATTGCTCATGCTCCAAATACGCCTCAATACCTACAAAATGAATAGAAAACTATAAAAAAGTATAAAAGTATATGAAAATACATCTATTCACAAAGTATACGTATTTATACACAAAATGGGGTATTATTCGAACGGTATTAACAAAAAGTATCGATAAGTGCAACAAAACATATATACAAAATAACTACATTTTGGCACTTAACAACTCTCCCCAACTTGAATTTGTTTGTCCTCAAACAAGGTCAAACACTCAAATCGCAAAAGTAAAAATCCAAAGAATCAAGAATCAACAAAGTTTAGAAAACAAAACAATTGCACGGTTCAAACAAAAACGCACAAACAAAGTAAACACTTACCACAATCCTACAACGAACATGAAAATGAAAGGAATCCTAAGTACAAAAATCATACAAATCATTCTAAAACAAAACAAGCTCAATCACGAATCACGCCTAGCAAAAACTCATCGGTAGATGAAAAACACCGAAAGGTGAGGACTTTGAACACTCATCCAACAATCTTGCAAACAAAAGACAAAATTATGCGTTCATCTAAAAATAGTATTGAAAATGCAACGGCACGAATCACAAGGGCTTTCAAGGTTGTAATGTGGCTCGGTTAACAAATAAGTGATAAGTCCTACAGCTAATCGAAACAAAAACTTGCCTAAACCTAAGGGAGTAATTACTTCCATAAATTTTCACGCACCAAAATCTCGATCAAACTTCTTCTTTATCACAAAATTTCAAACCAAAACACAATACTTATTAGCACACTCTTATTCATACTCTTTTTGTTATTTTCTATTTTAAATTTTTTTCTCTTTTTTCTTTCTTTTTCTTTTCTTTCTTTTTCACATTTCTTTCTTCTTTTTTTTCTTTCCACAACCTCATACCAATCACAATATAAATGGGCAAACATCCTCTCCCCAACTTGAATACAACTATCATCATAATAAGAATACTCCCTACTTTCTAAGGCAAGGTAGAAATCCATACTATAAATCATAGTGGAGGGTTCAAGAAAGCAAAGAATCAACATCCATACACAATTGAAAACCAAACGCTCATAGACAAGCATTAAGCAAAAACAATATGGATATTGACAAAAAGGCTCAAAGGAGGTTACTAATGCTCACACACTCACAGGTGAATTGATATTTGGCTATGGTAGTTGTGCTCAAAATCAAACAAGTGCCTTGATCACTTTCGTGCATTCACAAAACCAATACAAACGAAAGATTAAACATAATAATATCCAGTTAGAACAAGAAATGTCGATCTCTCGTATATATACACAATGGAAAGCCACCTCACATTTATGGTAAAAAGGGAAAACTAATTGTGATTCAAGTCATGAGCAAGTTATGCAAAAAGAATGAGTAATATGAAATTTGTACAAATGAAAAGTCTCATAAACATGTTATGCTATAGAAAGTGATAAACGTGTACCTTGCTACGTACAAATTTGAACAATCAGTACCGCACGATTGGCATGTTGAATCAATAAAAATTGGAGAATTACCAAATGCTACTTCTAGCGATCGGGCCAAAATTTGAATCTAAACACAAACAAAAGAATTAAAAATAAAAATATAAAATAATATACTATACTATAAAGCCTTGGTGTAAGTGGGAAAAAGGCTAGCCAAGTGAACCATTAAAAATAATTCACTGGCCAAAAGCAACACAGCGTGTGACGCGCCCTCAAGACCGCGCGACGCGAGCGCAGTTCTGCCTAACCAAACCCTTCGGCTCCCAGGCCGCGCGACAGGCGGATGAGCACGCGACGCGCGCTACACCTGAAAAACAAAACCAACTCAGAAAAACAGAATTTCAGTGCGCCACCACTTAACACCTACACTACTCATTTACAGAAAACTAAAACAGAAAAATAAAACCGTTGGGGTGCCTCCCAACAAGAGCTTGTTTTATGTCGTAAGCTCGACGCCTTTACTGTTTCGCGAATGGTAAGTAACTTCCCCGCGGTACGCTAATGCTTTCGCCTCAAACACAACCTAAAGAAAGCGACCTGCCCAAACACTTAACAAACGATTCAAAAGCAAAAGTATACACAAGTATGTGTAAAAACACAAATATACATAAAACACAATATTTACAAAATCCTTAATTGGCTAAACAAATTGAAAAGTGAAGATTTAGAATTTACGAACTATCCGAGTTCAATTTGTTTAGCCAACTTCACCTTGCCAAATAGCAAAAGTGAAGAGGAACAAAATCAAACACACAAACATGTATAAGTATGAAAATATAAACATGTATCAATATACAAAAATTTACAAGTATGATAATATGCACAAAATATACGATATTCACAAAACTCAAAAATAAAGAAACTATCGAAATGCGAATTCAATAGAAACACCAATCCCCGGCAACGGCGCCATTTTGTTGTGGCGGTAAAGCGGCAAGCAACAAAAGTTTTGGAAATATTTATCCGGGAATTTATCGTGTCCACAGAGATTAGTGCTACTGAACTGCCGTTCGACGGATTCTTAGTTCTTGAGTTTGGGTTAAATGGGTTTAGACGGTAAATGCGAAAATTTAACTTATGAACACAAAATAATTTCATTAGTCGGACAATAGATACTCTCGAGATTTGAAACTCATATACCCGTTAAATACTTAAACTTACTACTCAGTTGAAATCAACCTAAACTACAAATCAACATCATCACGTATCGCTCACACGGAGGTTATGTCTAACGCAAAGTGAGACAACGATCGTATTACTCGCGTCGACGATCTCTCAGCACAATACGAGCAACACGGACGCATTAAGAACCGACACTAAAGTGAATACCAAGTTCAAATCTATATCTAGAGTTAAAACCCAATAAATGTTCTTCCTAAACCCGGATTCAAATCATCCATGTCTGAAACAATCCAAACCCACATAGAGAAAGCAATCACTAATGAAGATTTGTAATGAAAGCATTAAACAACACCGTGAGCAATAAATATACATATAGACAAAGCATACTTACAACAAAACCCCATCATAAATGGTTACAAAGAGAAGAGGAAGAGAAGAAAACCCAATTTCTCGCAGTGTCAAACACGATCCACTAAGCTCCCGACTCCGGATCATCCATGAGCAAGCCATAAATGTTGTTTTCTAAGCTCTAATGTACAAAAAATGAAGGTGATGACTTTAGGAACAAATACCCCAAAACCATAACCTAAAAAATCTGTTTTTCACCTATTTATGCAATTTTTGGTTCTGGTACAGCGCGCGTCGCGCGCAGGAGCTCGCATCGCACGCTGACTGCTGTCATGAAAAATCAGCATTTAGTGTTTTGGCCATAACTTGAGAATCGTAACTCCGATTTGCGCCCGGTTCGAAGTGTTGGAAAGCTTATTCAATTTCCCATCTAACAATGACAGCATATCAACCAAATTGGTGATTTATTATTCTTTGGTTTTGAGATTTATTCGCCGAATGAATTGATTTCGCCGCTCAAAATCGCGCGTTTTAAGCCGTGTCTTCGCCACGTTATTGCTCATGCTCCAAATGCGCCTCAATACCTACAAAATGAATAGAAAACTATAAAAAAGTATAAAAGTATATGAAAATACATCTTATCACAAAGTATACGTATTTATACACAAAACGGGGTATTATTCGAACGGTATTAACAAAAAATATCGATAAGTGCAACAAAACATATATACAAAATAACTACATTTTGGCACTTAACAGTTCCCCCTTTGGAAAACGTATCAGGCAGCCCTGGGTAAAGCGTCATTGTATGCAGGATCAATGGCAAAGCCGTGGATGCGAGGGAAGTAGGAGATGATCCAGCCCTGAAACACAAAAACGATACGATAATATAATATGTGAATTAATATTGAAAAAATGTGTAACAATTAAAAGGAAACGTACAGTCAAGAGTGTGGCAGATCCAGTCAACTGTCTGGTTCTCCAGTTGGAGGCTTCATTCAACTTGTGGTATAGGTATACCAGAATAGTTGACCCCCAATTCCACTAGTGAATGGTAGTCAGGTCCATGAAGTAACGGAGATAGGTCACGTCGACGTAGGTTGCACTCTTGTCCATAAAGAGTGCAGTGCCTATCAAGAACATGAACCAGCATCGGAGAGCGCAGGCACGGTGATACTCCGTAAATAGGTCGTTACCCGCATCCTCAAAATCGTCTGCCGCCACCAAGTGGTGCTCATACAACTCTCTCAAGGTAGAGAACCGGATATGAGCCCCATTTGTCGTCCGACACTCAAAATCAGCCATATCTGGGTCCATACCCAGATAGATCCTCTCGATCTGGGAATGGTTCATTAGCATCCCCCTAATCGGCAAGTGGAGAAGACAATGCACATCGTGCAAGGTGATCGTCAACTCCCTAACCGGTAAGTGGAAAGAAGACGTCTCTCTATGCCACCGCTCCACAAAAGCCCCCTGCATGTCGTGGCTGATGGTGGTATACCCGGTCATGCACAACCCACCTAGACCGAAAGCAACCACCACATTATTAAACCATTGCACCTCTGGTTTAAAGAGAACAAAAATCTTCCACGCGTGGTTCACCATTTTTAGCGTTGGCCTTTCCTATTACAGCAAAAACAAAAACAAAAAACATTGTTAATTAGACTGTTGAGACAATGTGGAATAAAAAGCTAAATTAAAAACGGTTAAATGATAAAGTCGGATAAATTATAAAAAAATACATCTCCCTCCCAGAAACGTCGAGCAATGTGCTCGTGGTAAGAATCAGCACGGAAGTGTCCCTAGGCCCTCCTGGGTAGCCTCAGCTATCTCCTCTGCCGCCTCCTGGTATCTCACCTCCTACTCCTCCCGTACCTCCTCCTGACGGGAAGAAGACACCCGGGCTAGCTGACTCCTCGATCTAGACGAGGAATCAGCCTCGTCCATCTGCACGGGAACTCGCGCTCTACCAGTCGACGCCCGCTGCCCCGCACGCTCGCGTCTAGCAGATGCTGTCTGTGTCTCTCTCCCCTCTCTTATTCTAGGTGGGTTGCCTGCCATTTTCCTGAAACAATTGAAATCCATAAGCGAACAGGTTAGAAGGTGAAACAATCAAGAAAATAAAAAAAATTGGGTCAACTTTGGAAGTGAATTTCCGAAACTGGTCACGGAGGTGTTTTCGAAAATGCACTTCCGAAAACACCTGCGACTTCATTTTTGCAGAAAACCCATTTCTTCCCCTAAATGCTTCAAAATCAGATTTTTCCTATCTAAATAACCTAAGTGACTGATAATAACTTAACCCTATATCATTTTGCTAATTTCTATCAAACCTAATATGAATTTCAATGTTACAATATAAGGTTGTGAGAACTTACAATTTGGAAGCTTTGAATGTAGCCTTTGAGTAGTCTTTGGAGGTTGTAGAGCAACTTTGGAGAGTCAACTTCATGTAGTAGGAACCACAAATGTGAAGATTTTTGAAACTTTTTGAGTTTTAGGGTAAAATGGAAATGGGGGGGAGGTTGTTTTGTTTAAACAGCAGAACGCGCATATTTCGGAAATGCATTTCTGAAATGTTGTTTTCTGAAATGTATTTCCAATTTTTTTTACGTAAAAAAAGGTGATTTCGAAAATGCATCTCCGAAATCAGTCTTTTTTTCAACTTCGAAAATGCATTTCCGAAGTAAGGGGGGTCAATAAAGAAATTCTCTTTTTATTTCTATACGGTACAAGTAACTAGACAATTGCAAAGCCAATTTGATTTTTTATTTCTATAATGTGCAAATAACTAGACAAATGCAAAGCCCATTTGATTTGTTTGCAGACCCATATTCAATTGGTCCAAGTCTTAAGCCACATTTTACGAAGTCTTCAAGCCAACATCAAGCCATATTATGAAATCAAGCCATGAGAACTATTGTGTGGGGACCCACTCAAATGCATATAACATACACATTATTCTCAGCATCGGTAGAAAACCAAATTGCCATTCCACCAAATTTCAAATTAACTTCAAATTACACACTCTATATAACCCTGCTTCATCATACAAGAAAGGGGAAGAAAAATGCTAAAGAAACTGTCAAAATTATTCCAATCTTCCTCTATTTTCCATCAAATAACCTGCTCCACACAACAACAATTGAATCTACAATCAACTCAACTTTCATCAGTTGCAGATCAACAATGATAAGAAGCTGGACCGGCCCACTAGAAATAAAAGAACTTCAGTTTTACTCAAGGATTATTATTATTAAAGGGGCGCTGTTAGCATCTTTTATTTTACTTTGTTGCTGTTTTTCGGCCCATTATGTTTAGGCCCTTTTAGGAAGGTAACCCTAGCTATATATATATTGTATTTGCAGAATTGTTAGAGCTGTGAAGAAAGTATGAAGCTTGTTTTTATTGTCCATTTCTTTTAATGCCTTTTAGATCTAAATATTAGCCTAGCATAATCTAACATTGGTGCTTTCATCTTCTCCTCTCAATCCTCCCATGGCTCCCCCAAAACCACCCAACCCTACTTCTAAAGAGCTGATTGAAGAAGTTGTGCAAATCTCCACCCTACACTTGAACAATGCTATGCAAGACACACAAGACCAAATTGATGAGAGGTTTGCTCAAATCTCAGCTGACCTAGCCCATCAAATAGGACAGCTCCAAATCAAAATTGATAATGAAAAATCCGTGGAAGACACAAGGTTTGAAGAGATAATGGCTGCTGTCAACAAACTGTCTCAAAAGGACAAATCAGCGCTGGTCTCTACTGTTGTTGCTGCATCGAATGTAGGTCCTAGCTTAGCAGGTATTACATCTCAATCCTCTTCAATATCTTTTGGATCCCCTCCTTTTACCCATATATTAAACCCTGTTACTTCCCCCCTTTAGAAATTCCTCCAATGTGGTTTACTCTATTCCACAGCCTACTGTTTCGGTTCAGCAGCGTTTTTCACCCACACACCCCCACCTTTTCCTACCTATCCCCCTTTTACCCCTACAATCCCTTAATTTATTCCCACCCAGAATTTTCATTCCCAATTTTTACACCAACCCCCTCACCAACAGAACCCACACATTCCATAATTACCCCCATTAAGAACCCCTAAACTTGAACTACCCCGTTTTGATGGCTCAAACCCATTAGAATGGCTATTTCAGGCAGAACAGTTTTTTAGTTTTTACAATTATCCAGCAGAAAATAGACTAGCACTTATTTCATTTTATATGAAAGGTGATGCATTGGGATGGTTTAAGTGGATGCATCACAGCCATCTATTGACAGATTGGGTCTCTTTTACCCGGGCCTTAGAATTGCGTTTTGGGCCTTCAACTTATGATAATCATCAAGCTGAATTATTTAAGTTGAAGCAAGAGGGATCTGTTATGGATTATCAAACCAAGTTTGAACAATTGGGAAATCAAGTTATTGGTTTACCACAGGATGCAATTTTAAATTGTTTTATTTCTGGCCCTAGTGATGAAATTAGAAACGAAATGGCTATTCACAAGCCCACAAACATATCACAAGCCATTGGATTAGCCAAGCTAATTGAAGCTAAACTCAAAGAATCCAAGCCCAAGTATTCTAAACCATATATCCCTTTTTCTAAACAAAGCCCCACCACACAAACAGCCCAGCCCCAAAAATCTCATTATGCTACTTCAGCCCAACTGAACCCCCAACCAAAGCCCATTTCAACCACTCAACAGCCTAGACTTCCCATCAGAAAGTTATCCTAATCCCAAATTCAAGAAAGAATAGCCCAAGGCTTATGCTTCAATTGGGATGAAAAATTTGTCACGGGTCATAAATGTGCTACAGGACGATTCTTAATCCTACTGTGTGATGAAGATCCTATGCTTCAAGACTACACAATTGATGACAGCCACGCCTCCGAAACTCAACCAGAACCGGACAACACCTATTTTCAACTATCTCCCCAAGCACTAACGGGTCAATTTTCACCCCAAACTCTCAAATTTAAAGGCATCATTGGTGGCCTACCAGTCATGGTGTTAGTGGATACAGGCAACACCCACAACATACTCCAGCCTCGTATCGCTCAACACTTAAATCTCCCAACTACTAAAATACCATTGTTCCCCGTCATGGTCGACAATGGCTCACATCTGCAATATGAAGGAATTTGTCATAATGTCAAACTCATTTACAAGAACAACAATTTAAATTACCCTTTTACCTCCTCCCTATTGAAGGAGCTGACGTAGTACATGGCATGGCTTTGTTAAGAACACTTGGTACCATCCAAGCAGATTTTTCCATCCCTTCAATTACTTTCAATCACAACAATTCTCCCATGACCCTCCAAGGGGATTCTGTCTCTCTCCCACAACAATCAACATTTCACCAATTCAAACAACTAGTCCACCAAAACTCCATTGCCTTTTTATACCTCATGATTTTTCAACCCAAACCAGCAACTGTTTCAGCCCCAAATCCTCCACCTTTGACCAACTTACCCAAAGACACACACCCTCAACTAGCGAGCCTACTCCATAAATTTTCCAAGATCTTCCAAACCCACATCGGCCTGCCACCACCTAGACAACATGATCATCACATAAACCTACTTCCCAATACTGCTCCTATCAATGTAAAACCCTACAAATATCCGCACTCTCAAAAAACCGCTATGACAACAATCATTGCTGACATGTTAAAAGAAGGGCTAATTGCCCCATCTCACAGCCCCTTTTCATCCCCGGTTTTGTTAGTAAAAAAGAAAGACGGGACATGGCGTTTTTGTGTGGATTATCGCGCTCTAAATGCGGTTACCATGAAAGATAGATTTCCCATACCTACAATAGATGAATTGCTAGATGAACTTGGTTCTGCCCAAGTTTTCACCAAGTTAGATCTACGCTCTGGCTATCACCAGATCCGAATGGCATCAGAAGATACACATAAAACGGCTTTTCGTACTTTCGATGGACATTACGAATTCCTTGTCATGCCCTTTGGCTTGACAAACGCACCCTCAAATTTCCAATCCGCAATGAATGATCTTTTACGTCCCTACCTACGAAAATTTGTTTTAGTTTTTTTTGATGACATTTTGATTTATAGTTCTAATTTTGCTGAACACCTAGCTCACTTGCAGGTTATTTTTGAGTTACTAATGACCAATTTTTATATGGTGAAGTTATCTAAATGTGTCTTTGCAGTTTCTACGGTTCATTACCTAGGACATGTTATTTCTATGGGCACAATAGCACCGGATGCAGAAAAGATTAAAGCCATTTTAGCTTGGCCTCAACCACGTTCACTCACGGCACTCAAAGGGTTTTTGGGCCTTACCGGATTTTATCGTCACTTTGTGAAACAATACGCCTCTCTCGCCGCTCCTCTCACCGATTTGTTGCGTTCCACTAAATTTGTTTGGGGTACAGAGGCAGCCGCAACTTTTGCAGAATTACAAAGAATGACCGACATGCCCGTCTTATCACTACCTAACTTTACAAAGAAATTTATTGTTGAAACAGATGCTTCAGGCGTTGCAATAGGTGTTGTGTTGTCCCAGGATGGTCATCCGATTGCTTTCTTCAGCAAAAAGCTATGTCCACGAATGCAGGCGGCTTCGGTTTACGTCCGCGAAATGTTTGCTGTAACAGAAGCCATTAAAAAGTGGCGTCAGTATTTGATATGTTAGACGATAGGAATGGTCTAGAGGGGGTGAATAGACCACCTTTTTGCGACTTAAGAAAATTTTAGCTTTTGAAACGTGACTTCCCTGAATCACTTAATCGTCTAAGAGCGATTATGTTATCGGGGACCGGATACGTGCACTAAACCGAACGAATGAAAATGTCAAGTAATGAATTACGTTTTAACGAATATATCAATTGTTTCAATTACACACTATATGGTATATTCCTCACAATGAACGTTTTCACTAAAATTTGAACAAGAGTTGGTTGAGTAATTTTATCGAACACTTGGTGATCGATATTTACCAAACCTTAGTTTTTTGTTCAACAATGGAAATAAACGAAAACAAATAGAAACAAGATAAAAGTAAAAACGATAAGGAACACGAGATTTGTTAAGGCAGTTCCTCTATCCTCCTCACAGGAGTATGTCTGCCCCTAATTTCAAATGAAATTAGGAAAGTTTTATTTGATTGCAAAATGATTAACAAGGATAGAATGTACCAATCACCAACTACACAAATGCAGTAAAATTGAATGTAATTTGATCCTCCCCTTGATTCAAGTTGAATCAAGTCAATGTCTATGATCTTCACCGATCAAGACCCCGATCGTTCCTTTCTCAATCCTCCGGTTGTAGCAAGTTTGTTGAGCGGATCTTCAATCCCTCAATCCCTTAGGCACGGCTGAATTGATTACCAAAGCGAATCGATCGTCAAAAACCTTCGAACAAAATCTTTGATGAAGAAGGAAAAACCCTAAGGTTTTATACAAGAAACACCCTCAATAATCTTCACTCGAACAAGATGAATGTCTACCGTCGATTATCGAACAAGACAAATATCTACCGTCGAACCTTATCAACACACGTTCCTTACTTCGATCGAGAAAGATGATTATGTGTGATTCTCGATCAATAAGCGAAAGGTTGAAGATGAAAAGAAGTTGAGTCAATCTTTCACGTTTCTTGTTGAATGCTTGAGATTGATCACTTGAGTATTTATACCACATACAATGCATAGCCTAACTTGAAAACAGCAGAAAACCAATTTTATTAGCGACAGGTCGACCTGCTCTCTGCATAGGTCGACCTATTGAGTGTTTTGCACTTGAAAATGAGCAATGTGTGACACTTGCGTCGACCTGAAGGGTCGGCGTGCGCATTCCCGTGAATTCCCCAAAATGCTATGCGTCGACCTATTCCATCAATGCGTCGACGCATTTTGCTCTTTCATCTGAATTTCAAAAAGTGGATGCGTCGACCTGAAGACTCAGCGTGCGCATACCCGAGATAACATCAAAGATCCATGCGTCGACTTATGCATGTAATGCGTCGACGCATTCAGCCCTTACATAGAATTTTTTAGAAGCAGCTTGCAGTAGGTCGACCTATTGTGTCTATGAGTCGACCTATTAGTGTCTTGTAGCCAAAAATACTTGTCTTGGTTGCATTTTCTCGGTTTCTATGATTCCACTTAAGTTGTAGTTGATTCACAATGTTTTGACATCATGAAAACTACACCTTGCCCTCACATGATAGGTCAGGAATTCCACATATACACAGATCAGAAAAGTTTGCGCAATCTGCTGCTCCAAAAAATACAAACACCGGAACAACAGAAATGGGCAGCGAAGCTGCAAGGTTTTAACTTCGAAATTTTTTACAGACCTGACAAATCGAACCTTGTCGCGGATGCCTTGAGTCGGAAATACACTTCGGAGGAACCCACGCTGCTGGCAATCACCTCCCCAATCCCAGATCTACTTTCCAGTTTGCGCGACTACTATGCAGAAGACCTATCAGGTAAGGAAATGGTTCAACAACTAGGCCAAAGTGACATCAACCATACTGATTACAAGTTTTCAAACGGATTAATATGGTTCAAGGAAAAAAATTTATACCTGAATCAAACCAGAGTCGTCAAGCACTTATCCGTGAGTTTCATGCTACAGCAACAGCAGGACATTCTGGTCTTAAGGCCACCCTTGCTCGAATCTCTACTTCTTTCGGTTGGCCAGGCATATACAAAGACACAAAGAGTTGGATTAAGCAATGTAATGAATGTCAATACAACAAATACTTAACACAGAAGAAGAAAGGATTATTGCAACCATTACCTATACCACAACAAGTTTGGGAAGACATCTCAATGGATTTCATCACCCATTTGCCCAACTCCTTCGGCTACACAACAATCTGGGTGGTTTGCGATCGCCTCACCAAATCCGACCATTTCATTGCCATGCCCACTAGTTTCTCAGCTCAGGATCTTGCTAAACGCTTCTTAGTTGATATCACTCGGCTACATGGACAACCCAAATCAATTGTCTCTGATCGCGATCCATTGTTTCTCAGTACCTTTTGGAAAGCTTTTTTCAAAGAACAAGGAACTATGTTAAAGTACAGCACATCATATCATCCTAAAGCGAATGGTCAAACAGAAGTCATTAACAGATCGATCGGGACATACCTTCGTTGTTTTGTCAGCTCTCAACCAAAAAAGTGGTACAAGTTCCTCCATCTTGCAGAATACTGGTATAATACCTCCTATCACTCCGCCATCTAGATGACGCCTTTTCGAGCTCTCTACGGACGAGACCCACCCACGGTAGCTGATTATGTCCTGGGATCTACAACAGAACCCTTACTTGAGGAACTCTTGCAACAAAGACAATTACTATTTAGGACTTTGAACGAAAATCTCAAAAAAAGTAGGATTCAGATGGAAAAATAGGCAAACACAAAGAGAAGTGATGTTACCTTTCAAATCGGAGACCATGTTTTACTTAAACTCCAACCATATCGGCAGCAAACTGTTCAGAAACGTCAGTCTCAGAAGCTTGCGTCTCGCTTTGTTGGACCTTTCTCCGTCATTAAACGCATCGGTCAGGTTGCGTATATGCTTGATCTTCCTTCTTCATCTCGAGTTCACCCAGTCTTCCATGTCTCCCTATTACGACCGTATCATGGCAACGATCCTTTACACAATTTCATACCCATCCCTCCCGACCAAACTCTTCCGATCTACTCCGATTTGGACCACAGCAACCACCATCAAGTTGATTCTGAGCGGAACCTGCAAGATAAACAACAAATATCAGCCCCTGATTCAAGTACCACCACTACTTCAAAAGAAAGAACAAGTTTTAAAGTAACTTCTCAACCTTTGCTAACTGATGGTGTTAAGGAGAAAGCCTTGAAACAGCAAAGTGAAAAGAAAGAGATGTCTTTGAAAAATTGAGAGAAAAATTTTTTGGGAGAAAAAGGAGCGTTGCAGAATAAGGGGAGAAAGAAAGATTGTGAGAATCTTATCTTTGACAAGTCCTTTACTTCTAGAGTTATCGTTCCTTCAAAGCAAGTACACAAGGGACCCACTTTGTCTGACTTTTCCCTCTCTCACACGGCTCAAGATGTACTTTCACGAGATAAACAGCTGTATTCCAACGTTCCAATTTCAAAATAGCTGTATTCAACCTCACTTACCGCGGCGGACTCTCAGCTAGACACGTGTCCCACCTCATACCCTAAAAACCCTAATTCTCCAATTGTTCCACCCGGCCCATTATGTGAATCACCCAACCACGGCCCAAGTCCTTTTAATGTGAACCTTGTGGACAAGGTTCTCAATGAGCCCAAGAGTATTGATAAGAAGCTGGACCGACCGACTAGAAATAAAAGAACTTCAGTTTTACTCAAGGATTATTATTATTATTAAAGGGGTGCTGTTAGCATCTTTTATTTTACTTTGTTGCTGTTTTTCGGCCCATTATGTTTAGGCCCTTTTAGGAAGGTAACATATATATATATATATATATATATATATATATATATATATATATATATATATATATATATATATATATATAGTATTTGCAGAATTGTTAGAGCTATGAAGTATGAAGCTTGTTTTTATTGTCCATTTCTTTTAATGCCTTTTAGATCTAAATATTAGCCTAGCATAATCTAACAAACAACTCCACCAAAGACAACACTTGCCAACAATCAACATTCCATCCTTCTTCAACCTGCAAATTCCGCAACTCAACATCAACAACCTGCAAGCAAAGCGTACCTGCAACAAACCAAAACAGAACACAAAGCATCAATAACAAACCGCATCGCAACTTTCTTGCAACAACTTCCCAGTACAACAACATCCAGTAGCAATCAGAACATACCAATTCGACACCGCCGATATTTCTGAATCATAATCACGAAGAAGACCAGAATCCAAAAGAAGCAATCGAAAGAGCTAGAGGTGGGAATCAAATCGCTAACGTGAAGAGAGATGATTATGTACCTGAAAAAGTTTCAATCCGTTACTGTAGAGATCTCTTCTCCGTAGGTAACCTCACTCCATTCCGGTTTTGATCTTGTGGTTACTGTAGATTTTATTTTCCTCTATCAATTGATTTTGTTTTGCGATAGAACCGTGTGTATCACAAATGATTGTTGCGGACATGGCTGTAGTTTTCTTTTTTTAGTTTTTTATTTGGCTTCGGTGTTGAGTTATTTGGTCGTCAGAATGAATTTATAAAAAAAAAAAAAAACAGAATTAGAAGAAGAAGAATAGAGTGAGCAGAGAGAGGTATTGAGCGAGAAGAATAGGGTTTCATTTAATTTTTTTTGCTGTGGGCTTAATACTTAATGAGCTCAATCCAATTTCTATTGTGCAGCCACAATTCGGTCCACTACACCCCCTCTGGACTGAATGAATCCATTTGAACCTACTGTCCTTGAGGCCCAGCGCCTCTTATTGGTATGCACCCAAAGCTGCTAGAAGCTTGATCTAGTGCCAGACTTGCATGGCCCATTTCCTTTGATTATTATTTTATTTCTTTGCTATTTAGTTTTGGTTGTTTTTTTTTAGTTAGGGAATTAATTAATTAAACTTTGTTTTGATTAATTAATTTCTTTAATAACATTTAATTAACATGATTAATTGATTGGATTATCTTTTATCAATTATTCTTGATAATTAGTTTTAATTAACTCCATTAATTAGTTCAACCATTTTTAATTAATTAATTTTTGTTAAAACCAAAAAATGTCATTTTACTTGATTAAATCCTACATTCAATTAAGTAGCTTTGACCTCAAAAATATTTTCTTTCAAAATAAATCAAAACCTTCTAAGTATCATACATCATTTTCATGTTATGTTTATGCTTGTTTGTTTAGGTTTATATTTCAATGTTATGTTTATATTTTTACTGCTTTCTTTTATTATTCTCTTTGTTTTATTATTAAATATTTCATGTATTAAGCCCTTTTCAAAGAACTAATACTTGATTGCGAGCCATTTTCATACCATAAGTCGATCACTTTTTAAGCATCGCAATCAACC
Source organism: Vicia villosa (assembly GCF_029867415.1). Classification (NCBI taxonomy): domain Eukaryota; kingdom Viridiplantae; phylum Streptophyta; class Magnoliopsida; order Fabales; family Fabaceae; genus Vicia; species Vicia villosa. Next base: position 331,249 of record NW_026705615.1, on the reverse strand, counting down.
ACACTTACACACACATAGCTTAATCCTGGACTTACTTATAGTGAGACCTATTCGATTAATTGTTCCAATTAGTCGTGTAGAAGAGTAGCCCACTTTGCTAGTACGCTTGCAATTTAATTCGATCATTTTCATGTTTAATCCTTTTTGTGTATGCTTGATTGTATGGACATGTTTGTATGGACTTGTATTACTTTCATTTCACCCCCATTTGGCAAGTTGAATTCCCCATTCCCGAAGCCTTGTGATAACTTTACTGCTTTCTTTATTTTCTTTAGCTTTATTTGCTTGCTTGTTTTTATGCTTGAATAACTTGTGAACCCCCACACTCTTGGTCCATAAATCAAGCCTTAACCCATTCTTTGTAGGTAGATTGCCTTGTGCATCGTCATCGATCATAACACTGCATTCTTGGTCTATATACCAAGTCACACCCTAAGTTTTTTAATTCGATCACATTGTGAATCGCCATGAACCTTACTTTTGAAACTTTAAACTTTTTCACAATAAACCTTGACTTTGTCAAGTGATCGAAAACCTTTTTTACCAAATAAATGCTAAAAAACTTAAGCATAATAAAACACTTTCAAAAATCCTAAAAACGACTTCAACTCATTCAATTCTTTTTGCCACTTGGCTTTTCAATTTAAAACCTTTTCATAAATGAGAGACTTAGTAAATTTCACAATGATGCAACATGCTTTCACATGTGAAGATAAAGCGTTTTCCACTCGAATGTGATTCAATCATCCATTCTTGTAGTGATGCAAAAATTCTCTTATCCATGTGTCGCGTAGCATTGTTTCCATTTGAAAGTGATTGAGTACCACTCACTAAAATCAATCAACAAACCTATGTGGGTATCACCATGAACTACGAGGCTTTGACTTCTTCATTGCACATGGAGGATACATAGGCACGAGACTCTTGAAGTCTTGGTGAGCAAAAAAATAATAAAAAAACATTTATTTTGTCATCACGTCAATTTTTTGCAAACAATACCGCATTAGCCTAAAAACACGGATTTTCAAGAGGTTCTCATGGAGTACCATGGATGTGATGGGTGCTAATACTTTCCCCTTGCATAACCAACCTTCGTACCTAGATCTTTCCTTTATGGGTTTTACCAATATCTTTCCCTTTTCTTTTTGGGAAACAATAAAGTTCGGTGACGACTCTTGCTTTTTAAGTTAAATTAATCAATAGCTTAATTCCAATTTTTCTGCCGCGACATAATGGCGACTCTACTGGGTAGTAGTCCCTAAGTAGGTTGAGCCTAACTTGTTTATCCATGTTTATGTTATTTCCTTTTGTTTTCTATTTCTTTTTTGTTTATATTTATTTGTTTACGTGGGTGCTTGGTGATCTTCTGTGTGGTGAGACAAAGTCCTATACCCGGACTTGAGTGCACAATAAGATAGGATGATGTATAGTCATGTTGGCTTATTAGGATTTATTCCTTAGTAAGCTAACTTGAGATCCACCACTTAGTGAAGGCCTCCTTGAGGGTGATAATGCTAAACAAGTAAGTTGTGAAAGCATTATTACTTTCAACTTGAGAATTTGAGAAGTTGAGGACATTAGAACATTTAATCCATTTTGGCCTTTTTTTAGGATGTAGTGCGGTGGCTATTCAGGAGTTGACTTGGATTAGTTGATACGCAATAATACACTCATATGAGATTCTCTTGAGAATATTATTGGTCGGTGAGTAGTCACTAAAATCGATAATATCCAAAAGATAGATCTGTGACTCTAGGAACCGTCTTAGAACCTGGTGACTTGTTTAGGATATCGAAAACTTTTAGAACATACATGTGAAAGGTTGTTGGGTAGATTTTTCTTAACCTTACAGCCCTCACAAGTTTCCCATGTGTCGTTTGAAGTCTTTACCTTTGAATTATGCAATAATGCATTGCATCTTACATTGCATTTCATTGCTTATTTCATGCATACATCCAAGTTGTCAAAAAAACTCATTTCATATGTTTTCATCTTTAGAGTTGTCTGCCTACTATCAAACTAGTTCCTTAACACTTTGGACTAGAAGCATGTTTCAAAAAATTATGGACGAACTTCAACAAGACCAAGAGTTGTTAAGGGAAGAGGTTAACCACTTGAAAGGACAACTAAATCAGATCGTGGAAAGAAATAGTTTGATTCGACATTGACGAGTTAAAAGGAAATATGAACAAGATCATAGAGTTGTTGTGAGTCTTGACAAAGGAAGAGCCTTAAAGGACCGTTATCTCTGAAGTCAGCGGTTTCGCTGTTGAACCTCATCCTGTCCCAAAGTCGGAAACTACTTGGCCTGAGTTTGGTTTTCCATTGAATTACTCACCTCCCTATGAGAAGACTACAGGGATTATTCAATCTTCACAGCCTATGATATGTCAATCTTCGCAACCCGTGTTTCATGCTCCTATCGTTACTGAATCCCACCCTATTATGCACATTGTAGCTTCGCCTACTTACGAGAATCCTCTTTTTGAATATCGTGTTGCCCGTTCCCAAAATTAAAGTCAAGGAGATACTGGAGATATTAAAGAAGTTATAGAACAGTATCAGACTTTGGAAAAGAGACTGAGATCCATGGAAGTAAATGATTAATGTGGGGTTACTGTTGAAAATATGTGTTTTGTTTTAGACTTGGTCATACTGCTAAATTCAAGACTCCTAAGTTCGAGAATTACAAAGGATATACTTGCCCAGGAAGCCACTGGATCATGTACTACCGAAAGATGATTGTTTATACTAAGAATGATAAACTACTTATGCATTACTTCCAAGATAGCCTGAGTGACGCTTCATTGAAATGATATATGGGACTTAAAAAGAACTGTATTCAAAGTTTCCAAGACTTAAGTTGTAACATCCTTCTAATCCCCCACGGCAATTCATAATTAAATCAGAGTACATGCAACAAGGGTGCCACAATTGATAATAAAATAAACATTATTCGTCACTGTCATGCATTTACTAGGGAATAATCCGTCATAACTCATCAACCTCATGTTTACACAACGGAATAAATTATCAAAATTAGCATTTCATCATCAATGCCAAAAATCCTCAAAATTAATTTAAAACAAAACAGAGTCATCAAATTAATTTCAAAATATAACGTTTCCCAGTGTTACATCTATTAGAGCATGACACCTGACGCTAACTAAACAAAGACTCATGAGCTAATCCTCACCAAGTCGGAGCCACTATCTTCAATCTAAAAAATACAGCGTAAGGGTGAGTCTCATTCGCAATTAACAACTATTATTGCATTATAAATAACAACACATCAATAATTATATTATCCACTCAATTCATCTATATTCATATAATCCATCATCACACAAAACACATAACACCAAACCATAACAATGAAGTACATCCAGTCATGTTATCAAATTCATGCATATGAACGCAACTGGCTATATGCATGTGGTACCAACATCATCAATGGGAATAACCCACCGACCAATCCAACATCATCAAGATACGGCCCTGCCAGCATAAATTCCACACAATGAGAATTATGCCCTTCACTGAATCCCCTCATCATTAGGATTCAGCCCTCAACAAATGGCTATGAATGAATGTAACATACACGACATACTCATATCATCATCATCATCATCGTCATCATCATCATTAAGTATGTTCATATGTATATTAAGATCATTCATTATAATTCAAATCATCATTAAACACAAGATCATATCACAAGATTCATCATCCTCAAAACGGCACTCAAAACAGGCCTACATATCAAAAGTTACGCATCATTGAACTTTCGAAGAAAAATCACAAAAACATAAAATTTAACACACAGCAGCCATACGCGTATCATACGCGTTTCACCAGAGCCAAAATTTCCTAGAAAGTATCACATACGCGTATCAGCCTCTTCATGCGCGTATCAGCAGAACCAAAATCCTCCATAAAATTTCTCATACGCGTATGGCCACTCCATACGCTCCTCATACGCAATTTACCATAACCTGGTTTTTTGGGACAGGACAGCCGCGTATCATACGCGTATTGTCCCTGGGGATTGTCCCTCATACGCGTATGGCCTCATCTCATACGCGTATGACACTGTTCCATAGGCAAAACACCAGTAATTTTCCAAAACTTGCAATTTCGTACCAGTCCAATTTTTACTCATTTTTACTCCTATCAGTCCACGATTGTGAGTCTAAAACAGTCCTTTTTCACGCTTTCATTCATAGGATTCATTCATACTTATTAGACTATCATCCTATATCAATTTATACACCAAAAACCCAATTTCTAATCAATTCTTTAGAACCCAAATGTTTAGATTCAGGTTTCTATGAGGAGCATCATAACATAGCAATTAACTCAATACCCACATTCAAAATTATCAATCATCACACAATCTATACAGAATTCAACAAGGTATTCATCAATTAAGCAACTTTCATCAAACTAACCCAAAACCTAACTCTGACATATAATCAAATTGACCCAAACGAGACAACCAATCATGCCCTATCATTCATAATTACGATAATAGATGATAATTGGAAGAGTCCCCCATACCTTAGCCAAATTCTTGATTTTGGTTTCTTCCTCTTCTGTTCCTCTTTACATTCCTCAGCTCTTCTCTTCAACTTCTCCTTTTTCACGTTCCAACTCTTTTTTCCTTATTTCCTTTATTTTTTGAAAACATAAAATAATTAGTAATGGGCTTACTCACTTAGCACCCCCACACTACTAATCTCACCATCCGGCCCAATGGCTTTTAATCCATAATTCCACAATAATTGCAATTTAAAATACTGATATTAATTAATTAATTTTAAAATTCAATTAAATTAATAAATCAGAATTTATGGGGTGTTACATTAGTGACGCTTTCATAAAGCAATATAAATATAATTTGGACATGGAACCTGATCGTCTCAACTGCTGAAAATGTCTCAGAGAGAGAAATAGTCTTTCAAGGAGTACGCTCAATGCTGGAGGGAGATAGCTTCTCAAGTGGAGACACCATTGGCTAAGAAGGAATTGACTGTCATGTTTATGGATACTCTTTCACCTTTATATTGGGAAAAGATTATTGGCAGTGTATCTTCAAACTTTACAAATTTAGTGACAATTTGTTAAAGACTAGAGGAAGGGATTAAGAATGGAAAAGTTTCTAATGTTGTTGAATCTTCTAGTGGGTAAAAGAAACCTTATGGAAACTTCCACAAGATGAAGGAGAACGAAGCTAACATTGTTTCCAATGAAAGCAGAAGACCTTGTTGTAAGCCTCAGTACTATGATAAATTGTATGTGGTTGCAGTTGCTCATGTGACCAGGGCTCCACCAGCTCAAACTCCTCAACCTTAGGCTACTCACCATAATCAAAATCATCCTGCCAAGAATAGTACTCAGTTTGATCCTATTACCATGACTTACCCTGAACTGTATTTTGCATTGGTCTAGAGAGGTCTGATTACAACTACATATCTAACGCCACTAGATTCTCTTCTAGTCAATTTTAGGTCTGATCTTCATTGTGGATTCCATCAGGGTGTTGTCATACCCTGTTTTTTACCCATAAGATCCCACCTTATTTACATCATTTGCATTATATCACAAATCATTCATTCATTTGAGCTCCTAAGGCATGGGATCAAAAGACTCTTGGCATTAGGGTTATTCTCTATAGATTGAAATCTCTATTTCACTCAAGTTGATTCAACTAGATTGAAATCTCCATCTCAATTTTAGGAGTCTCAGCTGGATGCACATAAAAAAGATGGTGTATGGTCTTCCCAAGATAACAATGCCAAAGCATATGTGTGAGGATTGTTACATTGCAGACTACAAGGTTATTCAAACACGACTTGCCAATGAAGTCACATCAGAAATCAGAGATAATACACTCAGATGTGTGGGGTCCCTTTGAAGTGAATTCACTAGGAGGTAATTGCTATTTTTCAACCTTCATATATGAATTCACTATACATATGTTAATTTACTTGTTGGAAAAGAAAGTGAAGTTGTTAGCAATTTCTAGAGATTCAAGCTGCTAGTTGAAAAGCAAGCTGGTTGTACTATCAAGTGGTTGAGAACTGATGGTGATGGTGAGTTTACCTCAACTATGTTTGCTAAGTTTTGTGAACAGGAAGGGATTTAGCATGAAGTGGTAGCACCATACACACCTCGGCACAATGGTATTGTCGAGAGGAAAAAATAAAAATATCTTGAATATGGCTAGTAGCATGCTTAAGGTAAAGCATATGCCTAAGCATTTTTTAGGTGAGGCCACTGATCGGTAAATTAGAAAGTGTACTATTTTCACTAATGTAGTAATAATAGGGGTTATCCCAAGTATCGATCTCGAGGACTGCGTAGAAAAGATAAGCTACTATCATGACTCAATTGAATAAAAGAACATGGGGGTGTTGGTGAATGTTGTGAAATAATGATTAACGATGACAAAGTAAAGCAAAACGTAAAATTGGATTTTAAGTGATATTAGAAAGCATGCTAGGGTAAGATGAATGAATTGCCTTGCAACAATCTTCAGTCCTTGTTTTATGAAATATGTGTTAGAATGGTCTACTACCGAATCTCAAGAATCATTTTCCCTAATTCCTTAGCCGAAGACCTTTAATATTCATCTTTAATCCTAATTCCTTAGCTATTCAAGATGATATCAAGCAATATATACTTTTTAACAAGAATTGAACGGTTACCACGGTTGAACCCTTATTCCTACGCGATTTCACCATAATATTATTATGCAAATAGCGTTAAGGTGATTTGTCCGACCTAAACCTAAACCGTAAATCAATAACTATTGGTCCGATAGAAAAAGCATTAAGAACTTTGGACAATAAATTAGACTCATAAAAACATCAATAGCATAAAACAATGGAAATTAGGTTCATCACAATAGCAATTCAGGGACACCCACTGGCATTGGGGGGTTTAACTGCTCATAGTATTCAAAGAAAATACAAAAAGAAGCTTAGACATTACCAAAATAATGGATTCTGTTGATCTTCAATCGCGGTTGCTCTTGAAGATCTCCCTTTCCCAAAACCCTTGAGAGATCTTTTCTTTCTTCTGTAATTCTTCACTATGATCCCAAAAGTCTTCAATACTTCCAAAAACTAGGTCTAAATAGTATCAGGTTACCATCCATCAATGCAGAAATTCCAAAGTACCCTTAATGATCCAAGACATTTAAAACTTAAAAATCATAATTTTTATCGCACCTACCAACATGGGTCGTGTCATGCGACACGGGCACTCGTGTCAGCTCACTTGTTTTTGCTCTTTTGTGCTTCTTATCTCCTCATCCTGACACGGGCACCTGTGTCAGGCCTCTGTCTCTGAGCAAAAATCACCTCTGAACCTCACAGAATTCTTCTCGTCTTTGCATCTATTCCTCTAACTATTCATCTGCACCTGAAGACACTAACACTACCAAACCAAGAATCAAAAGCATCTTACTTGACATAAAATTCAAACTAATGCAATGCACGCATACCAAATATGAAAATTGAAATAACTTAAGAAAAAGCAATAAAAGACAGCCCAATGTGTTAACAATTTAACGGATTTTTGCCGAATAATTGACAAAAACTAAGTAGAATTTGTGACCGATCAGCCACTTCAACTTTTGCGTACATCATCAATAAATATTCAATAAAGAAGTTGAACAACAAAACACCTCATGAAGCTTGGTCATGTTTGAAGCCAAGTTTTCGTCGCTTGAAGATTTTTGGCTCATTGTGTTTTAGACATGTTCGTGAACAACTTAGAAGGAAGTTGGATGATAGAAGCCTTGTTATGGTTCAAGTACCATTCAACATGTGCTTACAAGTTGTTCTCACCAATTGAGAACAAGGTGGTGATTAGTAGAAATATGGAGGTTGGAATTGGCTGGAAAATCCATAAAAAGCAATGCAAGGAGGTAAAGATTCAAGCGACATCAAAACTACTTTGCATGATGATGAACAAGTGGTAATAACTGATCTTGTACAACCTCAAGGAGTGAGAAGATCAATTAGAGCTAGAACTCCATCATTTAGGTTGAATGACTAATAGAGATTTTCAGATCAAGCTATTAGAGAAAATGGTAAACTAATTGAAGAACCTATGAGGTTGAGTCAGAACCAAATGATCATGTGCAAGCCTTGCAAGATGAGAATTGGCAAGATGCAATGGTTGAGAAGCTCAAGGAAATTGAGAAAAATCACACATGAGAACTGGTGAAGAACTCAGGTAAGAAAGAAATAGAAGTAAAGTGAGTTTGCAAGCTGAAGTTTAAGCCAAGTGAGCTGAAGTTGAAGCCAAATGATTGATAGAAATGAACATAAGAAGTCTGAATTAGGAAGGATATTAGATGTGTTATTCAGTTTTCAGCATGTGGTTACTTATAGTTCAATAAGTGGTTACTGATAGTTCAATATGTGACTAGTTCAATATGTGGTTAATGCTAATTATGTATGTGATTACTAAATAGAAGTTTGTTAGTAATATAATCTTATATAAAGGATGTAACACATATTTATAAAAGTTTGATTTCATCAATTCCATTCCAATAATACTTATCTCTCAATTGCTCTTTATTTTTCTTTATTTTTGTCAATTTACAAATACCTTGTAATTCAAGTTTTCCAACATGTATATTTTGTATCTTATTTTAATTGCTTTATTTTATTTTATAATTAAAAAAACATGCATATATAATTTGTAATAAGTTTACATACCAAACATTATAACTTATAAATATATATAAAAGCGTAAATGAGTAAAAAAAAAAAGGTTCAAAATGTAGCAGGGAAATCATATAATGTTGAATTGCCAGTTTTCCTACATAGAAATCAAATTGGCAGATTTCCTCTCCATCCTATGTTTCATCTGTTTTGTTCTTTTAGTTTAATTAATTATTACTTGTAGCAATTATGTGTGTCGGTTCCTAATTTTGTACTTTGATAAATAAGAATAGATATGGCTGGAGACAAAGAAATCTCAATTATATATTGAATTGAAAAGGTACCCACTACTAAATGTTTCATGGACATATTTTGTGATATATGTGTCTTTAGCCTTTAAAGCATCTTTAGAAATGTCTGATTTCACTTCTATTACTATCTTGTTTTATTCTCACAACTTGTTTTAAAATGCTTGGCTCCATTATTATAAAATAATATTTTTTGTCACTAGGCTATGAAACAAACTCGTAAATATTTGGTTTTATCTTATACAAATCTAAGATCTACTAGTAGCTTTTGGTTTTATCTCATAAAAATTAAAAATATTATATTTAAGTTAAATTTAAATAATTTTAAATAATATTTAAGAAAATTAAAGAATTTAATTTTTTTATTTAATTAAAATTAAATCAAACACGGCCAAATGAACCGTTAGATCAAGTTAATTTTTGGACACAAAATTTGTGAGATATAATGCTACACTTTCACACTTTATATTGTCAAAATAAGGTATGAGAAGGGAGGTATTGTGCTCACACAACACCAGATTTTTTGAGATGCTCTGTTAGGGTTCGAAAGAAAACTTAATCGACATGGACTCCCCAATGTTAGATAATGTGTCACTGAAGGCAACATAATTACATCACAAACTCATAAAATTATAGAGTTTGATCACCAATAGAGATTTAATTCCAATTTGAACATGGCTATTTTGACTTTCTATTCAAATCAAGGGAGGATCTCAACAAAATTTGAATTGTATAGACATGGAATATTAAACCTTCATTCCTACGTTTGTCGGTATGGGCGCCCAATTTTAGACCATAAAATTTGAAGTTTTTCATGCTTAAGTGTGGTTGAGGATGCAAGGTTTTCCCATAGAGTATTGAGAACCAACTACTTTATTTGCAATTGCTTCTAGTATTGGTGCTCATTTATCAATTGATTAACTTATAAGAAAAAGAAGTTCAGGGAATTTTGGTGGAACGAGAGGGTTACACGTTCTTTGTTGAATTGGGATACGACACTGTGTGTGTTGGTCACAGTATTGATAAATATTGTAAGTCGAAAGGCAAGAATATTAAGAAGCATCTAATTAAAGAATCTACAAGATACAAGTCTAAAAATTCCAAACATGTTATATCAGTTGATGACAATGTGAACGACTTAGAGAATGATGAACTTGTAAAGGTCATAATAATGATTAACAACATGAATGATGACTCTCTAGATTTGAATAAGGCCATAAATCGTACTCTTGAAAATGACATAGAGAATGATGACTATGTTGTGGCCATTGAGCCATAAAATGATGCTACTATGGAACGCTTATTAGAAAAAAAAACTCTTTAACTGAAGAAGAAATAGTAATAAAGATTGCTAATGATTTGAATGAGAATTTGAAGTTCTTTGTGAATTGGTATTTTAGATTGGCTGCATTTTGATAAACAACAACATAGAGAAGTGTTTAGAGTGTTCAGGTTGATCTAAATTTTTTAAGCTATATGGAATTGTCAAAGTAACACATGATGGACACGATGTCTCAGTATGTAGTACGACATTTGGGTCTTTTCTCCACAGACTAGACTGTTGTGTTTTAGAGGAGATTGTGCAGAAGATTTGTTAAAGATTTTATTTCATTTATTTAGTAATATGGTTATATAATTTTTTGGACAACTATAACGATCAAATGAGATTTAAAAGGAGATTTAAATTTGAATTTGAAACAAACTAAATTATATATTTTTGTTGGAGATATTTGTGGATCAAATCATATCCAACAAAATATGCATCAATTAAAGAAGAAATCAAATCAAATATCCATGAAGAAAATCCTATAACAATTATGCTATATAAGGAGATCTTTCCTAGCTTGGAATACACGGGTAATACATTGACGATCTATAGATTTTAAGGTTCAAAAGAGTCCTTGTTTTCATGTGCATCACTATGTTCCGGCAACTTGGGATAGTAGGTTTGTCTAGTTAAATTGTAAGATTCAACATCACTCATAATTGTGATTAAGGTTAATGACCAGGGTTTAGTGAGTGGAAAGTCCAAACACTTGGATCAGAATTTGAGAGAAAGTAAGAGGGTTTCTCATATTTAGGAAAAGACCTAAATAGAAATTCATTTGGTAGTGCTAGGGAAGGTGCTCCTGTTCAATCTTCTTAAACCTGAGGATGTAGATTGACTTATGTGCCTGTTGAAATGTGAAGGTGGAAGAGGATTGAACACTAGGATACCAAGAAATTTGCCCTTGCTGATGCAGGGACTTTTTCTGGAGGTGGGCTTACATATGCCATCCAGGCAAATTATTGTCGGAGATGGGCTTAAAGATGCCATATGGACGATGACAGAAAGTTTATCGGAGATGGGCTTAAAGATGCCATCTGGACGTTGATAGAAATTTTATCGGAGATGGGCTTACAGATGCCATCAGTTGATGTATTAACGTGTGTCAGAATGAGTCGTACATTAGACCGTATCTGTGGTGTCAGAATTAAGTTGTTGGCTCGAATGCCCTGAGCGTCTGGATCATATAAGCGAATCGATTGTTGTGACTCTATTATCATGACTCCATTATCGTAACTCCATTGCCATGACTCCATTGTCATGATTGTTTCTGAACTGAATACTGGGATTAGACATATGACTCCATTGTGGCGACTCAATTGTCGTGACTCCATTATCGTGGCTTCATTGTCGTGATTCTATTGTTGTGACTCAATTGTCGTGACTCCATTGTCCTGTCTCCATTGTCGTGTCTCCATTGTCGTGACTCCATTGTTGTGACTCAATTGTCGTGACTCCATCGTCGTGACTCACTTGTCGAGACTCAATTGTCGTGACTCAATTGTCGTGACTCCATCGTCGTGACTCACTTTTCGAGACTCAATTGTCGTGACTCCATTGTCGTGACTCAATTATTGTGACTTCCTTGTCGTGACTTCATTGTAGTGACTCCATCGTTGTGACTCCATTGTCATGGTCTTTTCTGAACTGAGTGCCAGGATTAAGTTTGTCTTGAATGAATGTCAGAATGAATCTTGGTGTCGATTGTACCTACCTCTTACTTTGATCGTGTCTATACCGTTCGTGATGATAGAATTAGATCTTTTAATGTTGATCGTATCAGCACCGTTAGTAGTAACTGAATTAGATCTTGGAAAGATGATCGTGTCTACACCGTTCGTGATGATAGGATTAGATCTTTGAAAGTTGGAGATATTGTTTATCTGCTTGTACCTGTATCCTGTAAAAGGTAAAGTTAGTCTTTATGCAATGTCATGATGCATGTATTATGTGGTGAGTCTCTCAAAATAAATGAGAAACTTGCAAGTTATGTATGAATTTATTATGAGATGCTACATGTAATGTATTGATATGTATATGATATACGGTGCATGAATACGACTTATGCCGTTTGGAGTGTATTAATAATTTCTTCTTGATTGAGAAAATAAATCTCCATATCGTTGTCATTCTGATGCCTGATCTTGTCTTGAGATATACAGCTGGGGATTTATGATCTATGCTTGGGGATGAAAGCAACTTGAATGGTTGATCTTGATATACCCTGATTGGGGATAAGAGAGATGAATAGAATCTCCAATGTTCCATCTGACTCGGCTCAACTGTGAGTGCCAACTTTTATGGAGATGGTGGATTTAGAGACAAAATTACTCGAAGATAGCTTCTTGAAGAATGCTCTGTGGGGATATGATCTGTGGGAAGACATGGATGCTTTGAATATTACCCCCAGCGGTTGTAGTAACTGCCATTCCTGGACTCATATTGATTGAGACACACCAATAAGTATTGATCGAAGTTTCGAACATGCCTTGCATAGCTTTGCCCCAACTAGTAGGGAACTTGAAGAGATTCGCCTCATGAGGACCTTATGAGATGTGTACTATGGGTGACATGCCCCTAGTAGTCATATACTTAGTATAACGCCCCTGATTGATCGGGAAGTAGCTTCAGACCCACTCGGGTGCATGCCCCTGATTGTTTGGCATTCTTGGAATCTTGACTTGATTGCCCCAGATTGATTGGACAAAGCATGTCATGCCCCTTGTATACATTGGCTTCTAATCAACTGAGTCAGTGGTAAGAGATATTGCTGCTGAAGTGGTTTCGTCTGTCGGGACGACTTTTAGTCATTAGTCGTATCCTGTGCAAATTCTTTCTGATGCTAACATTTGAAATTATGTAGCAGAATATGTTTAATAATGAGTTCATGAGATGCAATGCATATGTCTGTCTTGAGATTTTGAAACATTAAAACGAAATATGTAAAAGCGTGATATTTGTAAAAACGTGATATCAACTCAGCATTTATGGAAAACCTTAAGGAGTCAGGATACCTTTTTTGGTGACAGTGTGCTTTCGAACTAACCATGCTTCAGTTAGGACTTTTAAGGGTTATAACGTGGCTTGGTTCACGGTTTAAGAAACAAAGGATAATGACCCAAAGTTTATTTGTACCCATCTTAATCTTCATGATGTTCTTCGACCCAATGCCCAGTTAACTTTTTTTTTAAGTCCTAACAGAGCTTTGAAGTCGTAATACTGAAATTTGATGATGGTTAAAGCAACAGAACTTTATTTGGACAAACAGTCATCCCTTTTTGTAATATCTTCTTTTGTCGAGGATTTGTAATGACCTCTTTTTTGACTTTGTTGTCCCTAACTTTTGCCTGAACTGTCTATTTTGAGATTACAGTCAGCGGGATGTTTCAATTTTCAATAAGTCTCCTTCATAGGTTTTGACTTAAAAGTTTTTCTTTTTGGTGGGTGTTGACTGTCTGACTTAATGATTGCGGGAACCCATCATTATTTGTATAAACAAATGGTTAGTATAATTAAGTTAACTGAGTAACTACCCTGCCCCAGGTTATGATTAAGGTTTCGATTTGTACGTGAAAGAAAACTCCTACACCTTAGGCTCAAAGGGATTGACGAGGGATTATCATCCTTATATCTCCACTGTTTAGGAATTGAAACAATACTTGTTCATCGTCAACATAGCCTGTTCAAAAGCATACTATATGAGTTCATGGTATCATTTTCGTCATCCTCCCTCAAAAGGCTTACATCTTAGCAGGAGTTGAATATCACAAAACATAAACAGAGTAAAGACATAATTTAAATGAGTGATAGCGAAATAATTAATTCAAGACAAACATATTCAATGCACTAATGATGATTATTAAAACACAAAATGTCTATCATAAGCCGAATGTTTAAACAAAACAGGATAGAAATTACAAATGAAAGTAGAACTAATGATCTGAAAGTCCATCCTTCTAGCCATCCACAGCATTAGCAATCTTGTTGTAACTAGGCATGGGAGCAGTGATCATGTTAGGGGTTGCAGGAGGGTCTCAATTTCACCAGCATCGATCATATCTTGGATCTTGTTCCTCAATGTCCAATAACTATTCATATCGTGACCAGGGCTATCGAAGTGATATGCACACCTCACATTGGGATTATAGCCACGAGCAGAAGTACTAGGATTCTTATGGGGATCCTTTAAAGTGATCAAACCTGCCTTTAACAGGTGTTGTAATGCCTGAGCTAATGATATATTAATCTTGGTGAATTGATGCCTAGGCGTGTCTTGCTTGTTTAGACGAATTTGTTGTGGCGCCGGTGTGGAGATCAGAACTGCCCCAATAGATTGGTCACGATTGCTCTTTTTCTCACCATACACAGCATTGGACTCTGACTTCCCATTAAATGTCTTCTTTGTAGCGCCTGAGGATGTAGCCACTTGAATCTTACCACTTTGGATACCACTTTTAACACGCTCTCCAGTTCGTATCAAGTCGGTGAAGCCAGATGAAGAACTCCCAAGTAAGTGACTGTAGAAAGGACCCGTCAGCATGGTCATAAATATATCAACCAGCTCTCTATCAGCCAAAGGAGGTTGAACTCTACTAGCCAGGTCTCTCCACTTCTGAGCATACTCTTTGAAACTTTCTTTCGGCCCCATAGAAATAATTTGTAGTTGCATGCGAGTCGGCGTGAGATCAGCATTATATTGGTATTGCTTGTAGAAAGCAACAGCCAAGTCTTCCCAGGTATAGATGTTAGTACCCTCGAGTTGATAATACCATCCAGTTGTGTTCCAGTCATACTTTCTTGGAAGAAGTGAATCCACAACTTCTTGTCAACAGTATGAGGCTGAATCTTCCTCACATAGGATTTCAAATGCAGCTTGGGTCAGGAAACTCCGTCATACTTAGCAAAGGTAAGAGTCTTGAATTTGGGAGGAATAACAACCCCTGAGATGAGTCATATTTCCTTAAAATCCAGGTCGGGTACTTTCCGAATCTCCATGTTTTTCACGCGTTCTTCCAGCAGCTTGTATTTGTCATCAGGATGTTCGTCCTCGTAGCAGTAGTCCTCTTCTTCCTCGGAGGGATAGGCAGAATCATGGTCAATTTTCGCATCAGTTTTGACACTTGTGTCGTCCTTTTGTTCATTGTCATCCTCTTCGGAAACTTTGTTTTTTTTCAGCTTTCTTGAGTGGTCCTCGGAATCTTCTTCCCATGTTAAGGACACCCACAGATCTTCTAGGCTTTTTCTCTTTCTTGGTCAGAAGAGTTTTTAGCTTGTCTTTCCCCTTGGACAATTTCAGAATTAAAGCTTGGAACTGGGTGTTCTGAGCCTGAAGGTCTTTGACTGATTGTTTGAGATCCATTTACGCTGAAATAAACAGCGAGGGAGGATGAGAAACCCGTCATAGGAAACCTGTTATGCGATGTTATGAATGCAGATGCAATGTTTTCAAGGATCTTTAAGGAATTTAGTTAGCAACATTTAGAAATCAAAACGGTCGCAGCCTTGTCTGAAGAGCTCTGACTTTCGTCTTGGAACGTCCTTTTTTGGGAATCAGGTTTACCATATCCAGTGGGTCATAGCCTTTGATCCGGGATATCTTTGAATTTGAAGGTACATGGCTAGAGGAAAATAAATCCTCTTCTCCCTTGGTTGGTAGTGAGTCTCTGAACTGGAAGACAGATGGCCAGAGGAAAATAAATCTACTTGCCCCTTGATGAGAACTTAGTCCTTGATAATGGCACCTGAAATTGTGCATCCTAAATTCCTAAGATCCTTGAAAGGGTTAGTTAATATGCTATGTTGTGATGTCATGATGTCATGCGAATATAATGCATCAGGAAAAACATAAGGTAACAAGGACGAATGAGTCCTACAAACAATTCCTGCAAGGAAATAGAAGGGTTAGTAGCACACACAAGCAAGTCACACAAGTGTCCTTAGGTTTAGAGGCTTGCGTGAACTCCATAGGTAAATACCCTCTCCACTAAAGTTTAGTTGGTTTAACCTGTCCTAAAATAGTAACCGAGTTCTATGGTGCTCATATCCCTGATCTTTCTCGCGGGCATTATGTCAACATGGCGCTCGAACGGCCAGCCAAAAACATCCCTAGAGTCCAATCTCAATGAGTGTAGCATCGAGTATCAACCAGCTTTAGTCAGGAATCCAAAGCCAGCCATCTCGCTACTTCCTATAGGCCAAAGTCAAGTTCGACTAGGGTACTAAGGGCAAATTAGTGCTTAATGACACCACGCGGAAGCCAAACGTCTCCTCGATCATGTTCAAGGGCCATCAGGACAAACCAAAGTGTCACACTAATGGTGGCCACCCGATCAACCATATCGATACAAGTCGTACAGTCTCCTTGGTCTATTGACACATACCTATGGTACATTAGATCCGGGTGTAGGATCTTTCACACAAGAATATTCCCAAGCAGTACCCTTAAAAATAAAGCAAACAAAGCAAACAATTAAGGTGATCTAAACTTTAAGGTAACCCCTCTTTTAAGGTGTCTCCAGCAGAGTCGCCAGTTCTGTAATACGTTGGGAGAAATGACTTTTAAATGTCGCGGATAGCAAGAGTCTCCACCGACTTTTATTTAATCCAATTGGAAAGGCAAAAAGAACAGGAAAGACCTTTTATTTTATCCACCGACTTTTATTTTATACAAAGGGAAGGTGTAAGCACCCTTTGCATCCATGGTTATCCATGGGCTCTTAATTGCTTAGCTCACGTGTTTGTTTGAATTGTTTGAAAGAGTGTCGTGTGTGAATTGAAAAAGATTTGAATAAGGAATTTAGCTTGTAAACAAGCGTAGCCTTTTTAAATTGATTTAAAAAAGGGGTGTGAAAAGTAATTTGAAAGTTTGAATGTGTGAGCAAGCATTTAAGAGCACCTACCCTAAGATTGTCTTTCTTGTTCTTTAAGATTTTTCGTTTGAAAGGGATATCCATACCATAAGAAGGGTAGGTAGTCTTTTCATTGGATTTAAAAAGGGTCATCGAGGATTATCGTTTGCCATAAGACTGTCCCTACCATAAAGAGGGCAGGTAGTCTCAAGGGAGGATATAATAGTCATTTTAGGCAACCAGTGAGAATACCTTAGCAATCGAAAGGGACTATCATCATTAATCGTAGGCAACATCGAGGGGCAAGATCATTTTGGTTTAGGCAACTCCGAAGGGACTTATGATCTTTTTATGATGATAATAAACTGAGGGCAACATTGCTAAGGCGTCCTCGTATTCGAGGGACTTGACTATTTTTAAATCAAAAGGCAGTATAAGAAAGGTTACCATAAAGGTGTGTGTGTCACAATCAGGTGATTCAAGTCAATTATATTTATCTTGTAAAATTAGTGATCTAAATTAATTAACAATCTTCTCACTCCCTAAATTACTAACCACACAGTTATATTGTGCAGAAATTAAAATGCGGAAAAGTAAATCCTAAGCTATTACAAGGCTTCGGGAGGGGGATTATATAGCCAAAAACCCAGAAGAAAATAAAGCAGAAAATAAAGGCAGAAAAATAAACCTAAACTATTACAAGGCTTTGGGGCAGATACATTATAGTGAAGAAATGAGTGCGAAAATAAAGCCTAATTAACTATTACAAGCCACAAGGGCAAACCACAAAAATAAGACAGGATAAACTCGAATGATGGCAAGGGAAATTAAAAGGGGCAAAATAAGAAGGTTTTTGAAAATTGAAGGGCAAACCCTGATTTTAAAACAAATAATTTTATAATAAAGAAGGTTAGTAACAAAAATAATAATAAGTTAATGGACGACACCTACCTAAGACTTCTAGGGTTACCTAGGGTTTTGTTTAAAATCGAGGCTAGATGATCCTAAAATTAATTATTGGTTATAAACCTAATTAATTTTAATTTGACTAATTCTGATTAAATTAACCCTAATTATTTTAATTTGTTTAATTACCCTAATTAATTAAATTATCTAATTAATCTAAAATTAAAATCTAATTTAAATTATAAACCTAATTATATCTAATTAAAAAATTATTTTATAATATCAATAAAGAAAAAGTTTTGTTATTCTAAAGATAAAAAGAATTAAAAATTTTAAATGAGCTATAAATTAAAAAAAAACAATTAAATAAGTAAAAAAAGACAATTAAAAATCAAATAAAAGAAAAAAATTAAAAAAAACTAACGCATGGGATCCTGTGTGTACAAGCCTTGAAGGTGCATGGTGCGCCCTCCAGCTTACGCACGTTGGATTTGATGATCATGTGATCTGACGGTTGGAATTCATGAGCGTAACGTGGTCACATGGGAAGTGGAAACACTGGATCCCTCAACAACTCAAAAACGCAACGCGCTTTTTCCATTTTAAACAGACCAATGGCGTGATGCCACGCAGTCACCCTCTTCCTCGATCCGTCGCTTTAGCCCTGTACCACTTTTACCTACGGGCAGCGTCATTGGTAAAACCTATCGCTACAGTCTTTGTGCATAGCTGTATGCTTTTGCCATTAAAACCTGAAAATTATCAACAACAAACGCACACAAACAACCCAGATCAAATAAACATTGCCTCATGAGTCCATTGAACCTGTTAATTGGACCTTAAATCGCCTCTAACCAAGAATTCCTCTTTTGAAGGATATGAACCCTAACAATGGCAAACAATCATATCTGGACCAAAACTCAAATCAAAACAATCACACACACGTTGAAATCATCATAAATAACAAGAATATGCAATCAAATTCGAGTAATGATGCGTGAATTAAAGAAGGCGATCTTAGATGTAGTGAAGCAAACTGTGGCTTTGGAGGGCGTATTCTTGCTGCCTCGAGACCTAGGAACGAGTGGAATAGCTTCACCAACCTTCAAGGAGTATTTCCCAAGCCTCAGAATTCTTTGAATGTCCTTGCAAACGCAAATTTGAATCTCACTTTTCTTTGAAGTTTGATGAGAGTTTTCTGGCTGCACCTTCCGTCCCCTAGCATCTGGAATGGTTAGCCTTATATGATAGATGAGATTAGGTTAACAAATTTGCATAGAATCTCCATTGAATCAAAGATTGGAAATTGACTGAAAATTGAATTTCAATCTTTCTAAAATTGGTTTTTTGAATCCAATCTCATGCCAATCATGCCTTACACGAACTTTGCATCCAATATAAGCCATTTGATGAGTGATTCTGTTTGGAAACCAAATCATAATCAAATCTCTTCATATTTTTCTCCAATTATTTGATTTAGATCATATTTTAATGAATAAAAGATCCAATAAAATATCAAATAAAATCAATTAATCATGGGCTTAGACTTAGAGCTCCTTGATGGCTTTAGGAACAAAATTGGGTCATAAAAAGTTAGGCCCATTTGTAAGAAAACTCATTTTGAACCATATTTGTTTCACATTTTTCACCCAAATTTGTCCAACTTTGATAAGACATATCTCCCTCAATTTTTTATATATGGAAGAGTTCTAGGACTTTTTGGAAAGCTCATGATGTCCTCTACAAGCCACTTTGGAACCTTTTTTGCATTTGAGTATTTTATCTTGATGATATTGGCTTTGACAAAAAACTGCTTTTGGTTGACTTTCAAAAAGGACCTGTAATGTTTTGGTTCATATATCCCAAATGAAGCGTTTTTGGCCTTGGATTTAGAGAGACAAAGTTGTAGAGAATTCAATTTCCTTCAAGTTATGGCTGGTCAAAGTTCAGTTGACTTTTATGTTAAAAACCCTAATTTAGGAACTTTGAGTTTTGTTGATTTCTGAACTTTCCTTGATGAATCATGATCAACCCTTGATCAAATGATGAATGTTACTTCAAAATAAGGATGTTGACCAAAAATCAGGAATTTTGACTGTGTTTTGACCGTAGTAGACTTTTAGGTCAAACTGGTCGATTGTTGACCTTTTGAACTGTCGACTGAGCAATCTTATGAATCAGGGCTTGAAACTTGGCATGAGGATACTATGATGCATATGAGAGGTCATGAAATCCACTTGAAGTATCAAAAGTTGATTTTACTTGGAGAGAAGCAAAACGCTAGTTGTGGGTTGATTGCTTAGGAGAGAGATAGTCAGGCTTATTTCTCAGTGCTTGAGCCAAAATATTTTGAAATATGATGGGCAAATTTTGGGGTATGACAGAAGGCATAGGATAACATAGGGTATGTGTTAGAACAAGATTTGGTTCTGCAATAATACCTCTAAGTTTTGATGATAGCAATGAGTATGTTTGTATGAACAATTTTGGTACTCTAATGTTTGTTATTTTGAGTATTTAACAAACAGGTTATGAATTTGATGAAAGGCGTTGTCAAACCATCGGAAGAAACCACGTTCCGCTTCTGCACTACACAAGTTCTGATGAATAGTAGCAAACCACTTCAGAAGGCTCTGAAGTTGTGACTCTGATACAGTATCAAAGAAACCAATTTCTAAAGACCTGAAGACAGAAGTTATGAGGAACAGTCCAGATGCTGAAGACTTATCTTTCTGAAGATAAAGGGTATTGAAGACCAAGTGCTAATTTATGTGGTTGTGATGGTCGTATGGTTTCGTACCAATGCAAGAAAGGACAAAATAAAGGAAGGCTATTTTGGAGATGTCCATTTTGGAGGAGTTATAAAACATGTAATTTGTTCACATAGGATGATGATATTGTAGAAAAATTGGGAAATGCATATGAGAGCATTATGAAGTCAGAGCTTCAAACTTTGGGCTATTTGAAGGTTATGTATGAAGATTCAAAAAAGAAGAACAAGAAATTCAAGAACACACTGAAATCAGAGAGATTTTCTGGAAATTTGAAGATATTATGTTTTGTTATCTCCTTTATGTTTAATATTTACTTTGTTATGAAATGTAATAGTTGAAGATGTTATTATATTTAGGGTTTAGGGTTTGAATTGCATTGTTGATGTTGAAACTGCATATGTAGAGAACATTAAAGGAATGCAACTAACAGACGGGTTCTTACGAGTAAGTTCATTGCAAACTATTTAATTTTCAATTACAACTATCCTTCAAGCTGTTTGTTAGTATATTAGTTTATAGTTTAAGTTGATAGTTTAAGTTTCTATTTTAAGTTTATAGCTTAAGAGAGTAATAATTCCCTAAATTTAAGAAGAAAGATTAAAATTTCATTACATAAAATTCCATTACAGAAGGCCTTAATAATAAAATCTAAATCCTCTGGAAGAGAGGAAGTTTGACCAATCATATGGTGCCTCATCCACATCATCAGAGTCGAAGAAAATCATCTTCCTTCTCAACATTCTTCTTCTTCTTCTTCTTATCCTTACTATAAGAGATCTCAATATTCTTTCCTCATCTTGATTAGGAGGACAATTTTGCAGAATATCAACATGTACAACAATAACATCTTGATTCTGAGGATGGTTTTGCAGCACAACACCCTTTACAACAACAACATCCTTATCCTCAGATTTGTTGGTAGCTTGAGCAAGAGAAATCATTTTGATTCCTTTGGATGAAGTTGTTTTTGTGTTATGGTTATTCTGCTTTTATATTGTTCCTTTTAATTCTCCATCTTCTTCTCTTGGAAGTTTAAAAACCAAAAGATGCACGCATAGTTTGCTCATTATTGGTTCTTTAATTCTATACACTTTCTCTTCCCTTGGAAGTTGGAAAGATCATTTGCCTACCTCGAGCTGTTCAAATTTATTCTTCCATTCTTAAATATTCATTCTACGTATATTTTGATGTATTTAATGAAATTGTATAGTTAATACAAGTCATTTTGATATCAATTCAAAAATGTTGTATTGTTGATTATGGTATGATACTATTGACATTTATTCATAAACAATATCACAACGATTATTAGACTTAACCGTTGATTGAAAGTACAGCATAAACAACAACATGCTACATAACAATGCTTGGACCTGCGTGATTATATACCTATTCCAACCGTTGTTAAATGTCTTTTTGTAGTTGTGTGATGAACTCATTGGTACTTTACAAACCTTTGAGATGGCTATAAATGATAAATCATAAAAGCAGAACGAAAGTATTACGTTTGTATCTAGCACTGGTAAAGATGAAGATATGAGAGAAAGATATTGAAGAAAACTTTTCAAATGCTATAACTCTTGTTGGCAGAAAGTTCAACAATGTTGTTAAAGATCTAGATATAAAGGGGAGGACAAATTTCCCAAACAAGGAGTCAAACATCACTCCCCAAGGCAAGAACAGAGATGAAGATAAACCTAATAGAGGCAAAGGAACCTAATGCTATGAATATGAAAGGTTTGGTCACACTAAAGCTGAATGTCATACTTTTCTAAAGAAATAGAAAAAGGGATTGTTAATCAATTGGTCTGAATTTGATGATAAGAGTTAAGAATAAACAACTAAAAAGGTGATGGCTTTCACTAGAAAATATGACTCATGTAGTGAGTTTAGTGATAATAATATCATTGTAGAAGAACTAGTTGAAACCTAATGACTTGTGGTTACTCAGTGGAAGGAATTTGTCTTGAGAGAAGAGAAAAAAAATAAGACCATTAGTGCTCTTCTTCTAGAAAATGAGAAGTTGGCTCAACCATTTCAGGAATGGAAGAAGAAGTCACATTGTTAAAATTCAAACTTGAAAATATGAAAAAATCTGAACCTACGATAAACAACAGTTCAAATATAATAAACGATGTCTTGGAAGGGAATATGAAAGTTGTAGGGTTTGACTACAGTTCCATGAACAAAAAGATCAAATCCCATCCTAAAATGAAGATTGGGCCTTCGATGATAGATCATATGTCGCAGCATTGTGCTCGACATGTGTACCCTCTTAACACAGATGTTACAAGAGCTCTTCCTAGAGATGTCACTGTAACGCCCGAAAATTCTATTATTCGCTTAATTTAGACGTTTGGAGTGTTTATGGAATTTTTCTCATTTTGGGACGATTTAGTCGGTATTAGTTCGGGATAGCGGATCGACAATTAATCAAGATTTTTAATATTTTTAGTATTAGAAATATTATTAGAGTGTCAGGTATTATTTTGGGAATTTTCATAATAAATTAAATTAGACCGTAAAATATGAGATTATAAGTAAATATGGAGTTTTAATAAAATAAAATTTATTTGGGCTGAATGTTGTGTTGCCTGTGTGAATTAGTGGCCAAAAGTGGAATTAGTGAGGTATACCTTAGGTTAGAACACTCATTATCATGACACAAATTTTTGAAGAATAGAACGTAGAGAAAGAAATTAGGAGAAACCAGTGCACATGAGATTTGTCGAGCAGAAGAATATTTGGGGATTTTCGGTCGGGACGATTTAGAGCAACCTTCGATCCAAAGGTAAGGGTGGGGTTCTTGCTCTATAAACAGGGACATGATGCATTATATGTGGGTTTGGGGAATTTTATTGTCTCTCTATTTCGATTGAAATCTCTGATATACCTGAATATTTGTTATGCCACTGTGTTAGAATTTTATTTGTGAAAAATCTGATGTTGTTGGTTGTGTTTCAGTGATTGTTTGGATGTACTGATGTTCAATGAATCCATGAATAATTTGTGCTGGAATTAATTCTATGATGTTTTTGTGATGTTGGTGAATTTTGTGTCATATAAAACTGAGACCGGAATGGGAAGAAGAAGTTCCAAGGGACGGGGGCCCCAGATTAGAGGGACGGCCGCCCTGAGTTCACAGTATATATATAAAAAAGGGGATGAGGGCCACCAACCAGGGGTGGGCGCCCCAAGTGTGTAATGAAGGGGGTGGGTTAGTTTAGGAAAGTCCCTTAGGGACGTTGGCTATAGGTGGGACGGTGGTCCCATTCTATTAGAATATTGTGCACATAATTTTGTATACTATGAATACAACATTTAAGTGAGACTTGAAAACAAGTGTGGGATTAAATTAATTCAATTATCAGTATTAGAATAAAATAGTAGCAATTAAATTAAAAATTTAATAGCAAGTTTGTAATACCAAATTAGCAGAATTATGCCTCCTAAGTAGCAGTACCAATGACAGTAGGAGAGTAATTCTTAACAGTAGCAAAGTAGTAATTTTGTTGGCATATCAGTAGAAGAAAATCGACACGAGTAACAGACCAGGAATTAATTAATCGAGTAGTATAATTTAGGTGAGTCCGAAATTAATTTGGTATCCGTAAACTGACGATGTTTTCGACGATGTTTTGACTTGTTGCAAATTTTGAGATATTGCGAATTTTGTGATGTTTGCAGGAAATTAATATGGTGAGTAACTATCAATAATTATTGATATATTTTGGCGATGTAGGCGAATGCCTTATGCGACGTTGTTTGTGATTGATTGTGGTTTGTTGCATTTCATAGTGTCTCATGAATTGCATGCTGTAGCGACGACCTGGAATGGCAAAACAGCGACGAAGGCTTATGCCTGTTTTGATGCCTCTATTATCTGGCAATTGGCGATGGGGGCTGATTCCCTGGGTACCACATGCATGATGCATTAGTCGTGTCTCATTCATTTGTTTTATTGCAACGTTGTGAGTGATTATGTGATTTTGATTTTGAATTGGTTGATTGGAATTGAAACGTGAGATATATATTATGACTTGAACCGTAATATACTTTTTAACATGACTTTTTTTATATAGTTTGACATCTCACCCTTTGCTTGTTTTCGCCATTACCTTTATATTAGTAACGTGCAGGTGATGCTAGTGAGTGAAGGATTTAGCATCTGTGAGTCAAGTCGATTGTCGCTCTGATACGTAGCACTCGGGGGGACAAAATGATTGTTTTTATTATTGTTTGGTTTAAATTGTAACTAAAAGTTACCGTGCGAAGATGCTACGATTTGATTTGAATATTTATGAAGTTTGATGATTCCGCTGCGAAGTAATTTATTTGATGAAGTGTTTTTTAGGATTAAATTAATGTTATAATTTTGTCCGCTTTCGTTTACGTGCTATGTATCTATGTGGAGGCATAATTGTCGTACGTGAATTAAATGACAAATGTGACATCCTATTTCACCGTATGAAAATTTTAAAAATACTCTAATTTTTTGTAATTATAATTACCGGGTAGATTTGGGGTGTTACAGTCACCACTGTGGTAGATACGGTCATATAAGACCTTTTTTCTCTAGATTGCATGGTTACCCTCAGTCGTATAGTCAGCTAAGGCTCAATTGAAAGAAAGGGAAGAAATCACAAGCAAAGAAAGTGTGAAAACCTAAGGAAACTGTCACATGTCTCATAGCTCATACCTCACCTAGAGTTCCTTCAAGAGAAGATTGGTACTTTGATAGTGGATGTTTCATGCACATGACTAAAGAAAAGAGATATCTTAAAGAGTTGAAACCTTAATCTAATAGCTACATTACTTTTACTGATGGAACAAAAGGTAGAATCAAAGGCATGGGAAAAATGGTCAGTACAGACTTCCCTTGCCTTGATGATGTGCTGCTGGTAGAAGGTATTTCTGCAAGCTTGATCATCATAAGTCAAATATATGATCAAGGTATGGATGTGAATTTCAACAAGTCTGAATGTATTTCCACCACCAAAGATCATGAAGTATTGATGAAAGGTTCAACGTCCAAAGACAATTGTTATTTGTGGATCATAAGTAAGCACTTAACATGTTTGCCATCAAAGGTTGATGTAACTGAGCTATGGCACCAAAATGAGATATTTAAAGAAGCTATAAGGAGATATTGCAATATGTCTCACACGATGCTCCAACATCTTACCCCTTTTAAAATACTAGAGTTAATGAAAAAGGAAATCATGTGGGGAATTAACAAAATCCTTTTTGTCTAAAGGATGATAAGGAAAAACTCATGATGGATTGGAATTATAACGCTATTAAGCGTGGGATGTTAGACGTGGTGAGAATTGGAATAATATTCACCTACCTTCTTAAGTGTCAAGTTAACATTGAAGATAATGTGGTTATTTCACAAAGTAAGTACGAGTGTGATAAGACAAGAGGCACTTTTGGCATTTGCATGTATGAGATATTATAGAAATTAAAGCAAAGGAGGCGTGCAAAAGGGAACTTTCTCTCTCTTGTGATCATTGATACACGTAAGGTAAGACACATAAAGCTTGGGAGTACGAGAAACTTTGTTTATCTCAAAATTGAAGGAGGTAAAATTTGTGACGTCCAAGTTAAAAAGCACTCCAAGATGTCGTATAGAATGCTTTAACATCTAGCTTGTGTTTCCGAATTACCTCTTATGGACTCTATAAGACTCATGCAAGAAGTTTTCATTGAATGGAAGACTGATGGTCACGCCGGAGGTCCTCCCAAAATTGAACAACCAATGGTGGTTCATAAGAAGAAGTATCTAAAAAGAAAGCTTGTGCATTCATGTGAATCTGAGACAAATGATGTAAAAGATTTCCAGGACATTGTGCCTAACATAAGGAGAAAGGTTGGTGGAAAGAGAATTCTTGTGAATGTTTCTGCTAGCCCCATGGATAATATGTCATTTCATTCTGAAGACAAGTGTTCAAAAATGGAAGTATGTTTTTCAAAGAAGGATTTCAGTTGAGAGAGATATGTAAATATGCTCTTGATAAAAAAGAAATCATGGAAGTTGTTGGGATAATGAAGAATGCTACTGATATTGTGAACATTACTACTAAGTGTAATGTTGAAAGGAACAAGGAGTATAAAATGGTGTTTGATGGAGGAAAGTATGTGAAACTTTCACCTTTAATTAATAATTAATTACACAAAAGCAAGTTTCTCTCTATTGGCAAGATTATGATAAAAAAAATGAGCTAAGAAAGAAGAAGAAATGCAAATGAGGATGCAGAAGAACTTTTTGTTGAAAGCACTGAAGTATGATGAATTTATGGAGCTTCTTGGTGATCATAAGAAGTTGTGTGATGATATTATCTGCAAAATGGAAAGCAATATATATGGAACATGTTGTGTGACATCTTGTCATGCATGCTATGCTGGTGGGAGTCTCATGCACATTAGATTTGTTTCAAGTTTATTCAAGTCTAAGGTTTGTTCAAGTCCAAATTTCTAGTGTAAGTACTTTGAAAGAAAGATTTGAATTAAGTAAGAATATTTGAAAGATTGGATTTGCATTGAAGATGAAGACTCTAACATTATGATTCTGCATCTTTTGGTGCTGATTCTGGTGGTTTTCCTCATGATCTGGTTGTGTATGTATTGACATACTAACCTTGCATAACTGACCTTATGCATGCTAACTTCTTTGAAGAACTAACCCTTTGCTAAATTATGATAAAAATGGGAAGTAATGATGAGAAGTGGTGTATTTGTTGTGAGCATGTAAACCTAGTAATTTTTAGTACTGAATGATCAGGAAGTACTAATATTATGCTCCATGCTGGAGCATCGACCAAGACATCTGGCCCTTGTATCAGTGCAACCAGATCTGGGTGTTAGTATACCTGTGTTAGTGGATTATGCATATCCTAAGTATTAACCACTAATTTTTTGTGTTATGTATGACTAACTTTGTGAATGATTGCATGGTAATGATTGTTAGTTAGTAGGATTGTATACTACTAATTATGTGCTAACTAAGTTCATGCATAACTAAGTCTGTGAATGATTGAATGAGTGATTGTCAGCTCGATTTGGAGCAACTGAATGGATTATGTTTAAGCATATGAATGTTAATACTTGATGCTACTGGTTTCTGCTACTACTGGTACCTAACTCTGATGTATGGAAGTATGTTGTTGCTGATGAATGCTCTGGTGGAGTCCAGTGGTTCTACTTGATGGCACGTTTTCTTATCTGAACAAAATGTTATATCTTGAAGAATTGAACAAAGTGCTATATCTTGATTAAGATTTGTTTTGCCATAATTTGCTAAAGAATTTAATTTCTTTGTGAATTTGTCCTTTGAAATGATTAAATTTTGCAAATCAACAACATGGAGAAGTGTTTAAAGTGTTCAAGTTGATCTAGCTTGCTAAAGCTATATGGAATTGCAAAAGTGACACATGCTGGACACAATGTCTCAACAGGCGGTATGACATGTGGGCCTTTGCTCAACATGACATACTATTTCATTTTGGAGAAGATTCTCCAGAAAATTTGTTGAAGATTTTATTGCTTTTATTTAGAAATATAGTTATATGATGTGTTGGACAACTGTAACAATCAAATCAAATTTAAATGGAGATTTAAATTTGAATTTGAAATAAACCAAATCATATCTTTATGTTATATAAGTAGCTCTTTCCTAGCTTGGAAAACACACATCATACATTGAAGATCTATAGAATTTAGGGTTCTAAAGAGTCCTTGTTTTTATATACACCACTATGTTTGAATAACATGGCATAGTAGGTTTGTCTAGTTGAGTTGTAAGATTCAACATCACTCATAGTTGTGATTAAGGTTGATCATTAGGGTTTAGTGATTGGAAATTCCAAACACTTGGATTAATGTTGAGATAAAGTGAGAGGGATTCTCATATTTAGGAGGAGACCTGCATAGAAATTCATTGGGTAGTTAGGAAAGGTATATGACATCATAAGGTTTGTTGTTTCTTGTAATACTTTTTGTACTAAGCTACTAATAGTGAATTTTCTTTCTAGGGTTGGAAGCCAACCCTCCAGACGTAGATGCAGATTGCATCAAACTGGGTTACTAATTTATTGTGTTATTTATTTCTTTTCTACTCTATCATCTTGTACAAGTTAATTGTGGTGGCTCTGATTTAACTTATCGAACCATGTGCTATGACATCGCATGCGACATCTATCCTCTTAAGAATAGAATTTTAGAATTTGCTGGTTGAGAAAGAGTTGACTGATGATAGAAAAGGGAAACCTAATTTTGATCTTATGGTTATGTAAAATAGTGGCAAGAATTTGATGATAGGTCCCTATGATAGTTTGCATTTCGCTAAGAATAATAGCCTTTGGAGTGAAGAAGATAATCTTCCTAGGCTATATCGGAAGAATTTATTTTGGTCAATAAAAAGGATAGATGAAGGCATAAATTACTCAATGAAAGCCATTACTCAATGAACGCATAAATAACTTGAACCATGTCAAGTAAACACAACACCGCTCAATGAAAACCATGTATTAGAATGCTAGAGGAGTAGGAAATCTTGATACAAGGCAAGCTATTAAAAAGCTATGATTAACAAAAGTATGACTAGCTTTTGATTATTGAACCAATAATTCCTATGCTCATTTCTCTTATGAGTTTCTTATACATATCATACTTAAGAAATTTGCATAAAATTTTAGATAGAACCATGATTTAAATCTATATGTTTTTTGTGCAATAGATATGAATCCCGTTGTTTTTAAGTTTGTCTGAACAACATGTAACTTTTTCTATAGAACTGGATCAAACTAAATTCTTCATCGCAATTTTATATGCAAGTAACTCCCATGTTATTCAAAAATATTAATGAAATGAACTTATCGATCTTCAATAGACCAATCCTTATCTTTGGTGCATGATAGGTGATTTCAATATAATTATTGGTTCCTATGAGAAATTTTGTAGATACCCTCCAAACAAAACTTCTACTAATGAGCTTTTTAGTTGGACAACTCACAAGATAATTAATATTGTATGCGAAAGATAAATTACTCATTAATTACATAGGAAAGAGAAATTAAAAGAGTTGAAAGAAATAATAGTAATAAATATTAGAGGATATATTAGGAAAATAAGTATTATTGTTACTTCACCCGTCTTATAAAAGTGTTTTATTTGTACTTTTTTGCTGTCTCAATATAATTGTTCTTTTACAATACCAATGCAACATTTATTATTATTTTCCACTATTATACCCCATATTTATTACATTTCACTTTAATCAACCACTCTATTAATTATAATTAATAAGAGTGTTCTAGTAAATAATATTAGTTTTATCATAAAAATTAACTCATCTAATCATTTTCTTAAGAATCGTTGATTCCTCAAATATGACACTTTTTTATGAGATGGAAGGAGTATATTGTAATTGTCAAATGACTTATAATTTAAGACAATATTTTTGGCAAAATGTCTTATAATTTGGGACAGAGAGTATAACTTCTTTCTAGGGGTGTTCGTGATGCGGTTTTGACGCAAAAAGGCATTCAAATCGAAAGAGAAAAAAGTGTGTGGTTCAGTTTGGTTCGGATGACTTTTAGAAGTAAAATCGAACCAAATCAAACCAAACTGATGCATTTTAGATTGGTTCAATTTTTTAGAAAAAAATTATTGAGTCATACATACAAATATAGATGAAAACATAGTTTCGTATTTAGTCATTTATGTGTTATCAAATTACAACAAAATTCATCATTATTAGGCAATAACTTTTCATTTGATATACAAAAATAAGATTTAGGGGAAAGTGAAATAAAAAACATGAAATAGTAGCATAAAACAATATCAAAAACGGTATAATGAAATAGAAAAAACATATGAGATAAAAGATTAGAGAATATGAAAAAGAAATAACAAAAGAGATGAGAGATTATTGAAGAAAATGTACATTAAAAACGTAATCGTAAGGCTAAGACACAATAAGTTTGAGTTTAGAATGAAACTGGGTTAAATGAAGTTTGAATTATAACATAATGCGGTTTAGTTCAGTTTAATTCGGTTGATAAAATACAAACCACAAACCAAGGTTGTTAAAATCTCGATTTAAAACCTAAACTCTATAGATTTCACGTTTCTAGGTCTGCATTTCGCGTTAAATCGCAGGTAAAAACCCTTTTATGTAAAATCGTATTCCGGAACGATTTTAAGTGATTTAAATGATTCTAAAATTAGTGAAATCGTGTAAAATCATGTAAAATCGTTGGATTTTATTCTTTGACCTGATTTTACATTTTTTTGTCAAAATTTATAAATCACATTTTATATTTTGGCCCATAAAATTTTCTCAATGAGGTTTTAATTTTATTCACATTCATATCTTGGTATTAATATTAAAGAATCTTTTAAC